>NC_141030.1:31005000-31257500 GCF_052040795.2 Danio rerio | reverse complement strand
TTATTTAACAGTGCTATTGATTGCTTGATTGATTTATTATTTATCTTTAAGTGTTCCCGGCTTCAGCTGTGTACACCAAGGCCTGTTTAAAACAAAGGACAGTAAATAGGGTGCTAATGATATAGTTTTTAAATCGTTTAAGTTAAATAGGAAACAAATAATAGAGTGGATAGAGTTTATAACATCTACTAAAATGAAACTAACCAAATCTTTATCAAAAAATATATATTTTTATAATCCTTTCAAAGAATCTTTACGTATCTTGCTTAAATCCTTCATTTATTTTCCTTTGGCTTGGTTTCTATTTCAGTGGTCCCCACAGCGGAATGAGCCACCAACTATTTCAGCATATGTTTTACGCAGTGGATGCCCTTCCAACCACAACCCAGTATTGGAAAACATTTATACACACTCATTCACACTCAAACACTACCGCCAATTTAGTTTATTCAATTCACTAATAGCGCATGTCTTTAAAATGTGCAACATGCAAACTCCAGACATGAATGCTAACCACTAAGCAACCCTGCCGCCCCTTGCTTAACTTAAAAACATAAATATATATGAACACCAATATACTGTTATATATTTATAGTTATTATTAGGTAGCAATAATATCAGCCGCTAATCATATTTCATGATTCGATTGGTACTTGCTTATCTGGCCGATCTCATGAACCGATCGCAAGTGTTTGTTTATGATTTTACAAGCATAAGAAGATGCATGTGTGCACCCGTATGTTATACATCAGCAGTTATAACATGTGAGGAGGTAAATTATGTGTGATTGCTTAATAGGTGGGCGTGGCTCTGAGACTCCGCCTTCGGTCACACTTTATTTTGATGGTCTGTTTGTTGAATTTAGGTACATTGCATCTACATGCCAACTAATTCTCGTTAGATTATAAGTAGACTGTTAGGTTGGGGTTAGTGTAAGTTGACATGGAAATTTTCTTCTAGTCAGTTAAATGTCTGATGAAGGTGCAGTATCAACATATATTAGGCAGACAGTGTACTAATACTCAAATGGACCATAAAAATAAAGTGTTACTCTATGGCATTTTTTCTGGTTGATTTCCACTGCTCAGTTCTTTTGACCTCCACATAAGTGTAAAGAAACTCAACAAACAAACAAATAATATTTAACTAAACAATCAAATTATTATAAGTCAGGTTTCTCTCTTAAAATCAAGTTTATATTTTCAAAGTTTGCAAAAAAGGTCATGTGGGTGTAATGTTAGTACTCTTTTTCACACGCTAATGGATTTTTATTAAACATTTGTGATTCTTGTTGGAATATTCTCTATTTCATGCATGTTCAATAAAAAAGGTCAGGGGCCTCATGTACGAAGACTTGCGTTGAAATCATAATAACACATTGCGTACGCACAAAGCTGTAAATGTGCTGTAAAAAATTCAGATGTATGAAACACTGCGTACGCCGAATCACATGCATATTCTCTTGTACATCTGAATGAACGTGAAACTGAGCGCAACATGCACAAGCACAAAATCCCTCCCTGCCTCCTCCCTGTATGAATATGGTAATGACTCTACTTTGGCAAAACCCAACGAAAAGCAATGGCAAAAGCAAGCAAAAAGAGAAACTCTGAACATAATGTGAATTGGAGGTGCTGCTTTCGGAGGTAGACCGAAGATAAACGGTGTTATTTGCAAGTTTGTCCTCCGGAATTAATAAAAAAAGAAAAAAATTGAGTGGGAGAGTTTAGCTGACACGGTTAACACAGTTGGGTCTGAACATCGCACTGAGTGGATTAAAAACTAACACAACCCACTAACACAGGTTGATAGATACATTAACACCTAGCTAAGACTTGAGTGTAAGTTATTTTAATCATCAACAACTCACAAATATCCAACGTTTTGCATGTAGTTTATCATTCTGTAATAAAATGTTTTATACAAAAGTTTTTTCTTAGTAATGTATACATGTTACAATAATAATATATTACAGTATTAGATAGTAAATAGAAAATATTTTGGAGAAAACAATACCTATTTAATTTTTTTTTTTTTTTCAAATTTTGAATTCATTAACAAAAGTCAAACAAGTGCAGTGTACAATTGTAGCTCATATACAGTATGTTCAACTTTATTGTAATTGTTCAAATGGAGCTCTTCCTGTTGCAGCGCCTTTCTGCAGAATCTATAAATGTTGTCTTAGGTTTGGCCCGCTCTGCACAGTAAGTCCCTTTTTCTCCCCTCAGCTAGTTTTGGACAGCAGACGTATTACTTTGTGCTCAGCCCTGGCAACCAAATCCCATAATATGCGGGCAGGCCAGAATTGTGGCCCGGGTCGATGCGCTGTTAGAGCTGTGTGGTTTTGGACAAAGTTGACTGGAGTTTTCTTTGCCCTCTGGCTCTTTTTATTATGTTAGTCTTTGGGTTTCATTGACATGCAATTTGACCGACACTCTGCACAATGAATACTTTACATGTAAGTAAGATAAAGTACATTAAGGCCCTGTTTACACTAATGCGTTTTGCTACTGTTATGCTATCACGGTATTATGATATTTTAATCACTGCTCTAAAATATGTTCCTTTTAGATGTCTGGGTAAAAAAAAAAAAAAAAAAAAAAAAATATATATATATATATATATATATATATATATATATATATATATATATATATATATATATATATATATATTTAATTTGAAGAAACTTTAAAAAATATTTTTAGAAAAGTAGCTTTTGATGTGGAGGGTCCTTTTCTGCTGGAAATACGGTTGCTCTAAAAAACTTAATAAAATAGTCCCAAAAAAAAAAAAAACACACACACACACACACACACACACACAAATCTGTAGATATATCATAGGAAAGGTATAACAGAAAATTCTAGAGGTTTTAAAACTTTTACTTTTCCAAACTATGGTTAACCTTGAAGTGTAATGAATGTATATTTTTATTTGAATTTGAGGTATTAAAATCACCCGAAACTGATTAAATATGCTGTCTTTTGATGTATGGTTTGTTAATATTGCACAATTTTTGGCCAAGAATCAACTATTTAAAAATTTCTGGAACCTCAGGGTTCAAACAATATTTAAATATTAAGGAATTCACTTTACATTTGTCCAAATGAAGTACTTATTAATGCACATTACTAATTTAAAATAAAATTTTGATATATGTACAGTAGAAAATGTACGAAATATCTTTATAAAACATTATCTTATACTTTATATTTAAATTTTTGGCATAAAAGAAAATCTAATTATAAAAATATTGAACTGCACTGCCAAAAAATAAATAAACAATAAAAATACCCATGCAATATACTGTAAGAATGTTTTGTGTTCTGGGTCACATTAAAGGTTAAATTATTTAACCCCATGGAGTCACCAAAGGGGTATACGCATTTTAACAAATTTTTAGAAAAGTAGTTTTGAAAAATGTAAAGGGTCTATTTTTTGTCTATGTTCCTAACTACAACAAAACAGTATTTCTTTGTTAGATTAGTAAAATAGACTGGGAGCACATTTCCTTATCTGTGGCAAATGCGTCAGGAGAAAACCCTGCGAATTTCTGTGAATACTTTCCATGAAAAGCATACCTGCAAAAAAGCCTGAAATGTACCCTTTTAGACGACATGGTGGCTCAGTGGTTAGCGTTGTCACCTGACAGCATGAAGGTAGCTGGTTCGAGTCCCAACTGGGCCATTTGACATTTCTGTGTGGAGTTTGCATGTTCTGCCTGTATTTCCTCCGGGTGCTCAGGGTTCCCCCACAGTCCAAATACATGCAGTATAGGTGAATTGAATTAACCAAATTGGCCATATTGTATGTTCGTGAATAAGAGTGTATAGTTGCTTCTCAGTACTGGGTTGTAGCTGGAAGGGCATCTGTGTGTAAAACATATGCTGGAAAAGTTCATTCCGCTGTGGCGACCCCTGATTAATGAAGGGACTAAGGCAAAGGAAAATGAATGAATGAATAAATGAACAAATGATTGAATGACTGAATGACTGAATGAATGAATGAATGAATGTGCACTTTTTTTTTTTTTTTTGAAAAAAATGTGCTCTGGTTTAGTAATCCATATGGAAAGAACACAACGCAGAATTCTCCATCTGATCTCTTTATCCCACAAACAAACATTAGCATATAGCAAATAAACAACAACAAAATCAACTTTTCATTAAACTTCACTGTAAGTTAGTTTGTGTGTGTAGCATTTGAGACTGTCTTATACTTCTGGTTTAGGCCCGCGTCACTTTACACTCTTCTCCATTGTTGTTCTCGTCATCTGCCAGCAATTACACTCGTTTATCTCCCTTTCCTCTCTTTCATCTGATCACTAAAGACGCTCCAGCTGGGCTGCTGCAGCGGGCGGGAGGTGTGCGTGCGAAGCCTGGGCTGCGCAGCCCCGTTTCGTGTTAGGACAAATGAAGAGCGCAATCTGTGGAGAGGCTTTGGCAGTGGCCCCTGTGTCTGAAAGTCATTGGATGGTGGAATTGTTCCCTCATCTCGGTCTCTCCAGGGCGGTCTTATCTCCATCCAAGTCTCCTGCTTGCCTGGAGAGCAGAAATGAGCTCCACACGCAGACCTGTCACTGTTCATAAAGCCCACACCGCATTAAACCTGTTCTGCATTTCCAACGTCTGATAACTGATGACAAACGTTTGCCTAACCTCTTTAAAAGCTGCGCTTAATCTATCCCTAAGGATGCTGGGACAGGGTCTCCCAAAACTGTAGCAACTTTTTTTTTCCCATATAGTTTGCAGTCATAGTTGATGCTAAATTTAGTTTGACAAGAACAGGAATAAGGGTGTAAGGAAAGAAAGTATAGTCCTTGTTGTTCCCTGCATGTCAACTGTAGTCTATTTTTGGTGGGTAAAAATGTGGTGAAAAATGACTTGTGCTTCAGTGCTTCATGGCCTTGTTTAAATGACTAAGATAAATTGCCTGTTCTTTCTGTCACTGTATCTTTATCTTTTTTGTACATCTTTGTACATTTTGAAAGCAGCATATAAGTCATTTAATTCATTTTCTTTATTAATCAATATTTAAATAAGAAAATAGTTATGTGTAAAATTTGGTTTTGTTTTACTATTGTGCTGGGCTTGTATTGGTCTGTTTACACTCGTATATCTTTATTTACTACTGAAACGCAGGTTAAATGCATATTAAATGCAATCAAATCAAACTGTGGCAACAAATTTTCATTTAAAAGTAGCAGAGAAGACTACTTACATTAACTTGTACTTTAGTGCAAGTAAGAGAAAGTGAAAGTACACTTACTGGCCACTTTATTAGGTACACCTGCCCAACTGCTCGTTAAAGCAAATTTCTAATCAGCCAATTACATGGCACCAACTCCATGCATTTAGGCATGTAGACATGGTCAAGATGATCAGGCAGATCTGAAGGCAAAAGTGGCTACTAGCAAGGTGTACCTAATAAAGTGGCCGGTGAGTACCCAAAGTACACATTACTGGAAAAAAGCTACTCAAATACATCAATAATCAAGAAGTTGTAATTTATGGATTTAACTACAGAAGAGTCTAGGTTTAAATGGGAAAATTATTAAAACTCTTTGGTTAATTTTTGTGTGAGATGCTCATGGTCTAATCCGATTTAATGATCTATGCTAAGCTAAACTATAAGTGCTCTCAACAGACCCAGAAATCCGTTGAATTGATTAAAAAATGGTTAACTCAGCTGTAACTTTAGGGGAGTAGTAAAATTAGTCTTTTTTTCCCCCAAAAGTTGAGTGTTCCTTTAAATTTTTTTCATTTCATTTCAAATATTATTGCTATGCACATTAATGGAAAAATGAAGTTCATTATTATAATAGCATGGACCTGTGCCAAAATGTAATGCTCAAAATGGTGTTTTCTTTTCCTTTTGTCTCTCTTCCTTTCTTATATTTGCAGCACTGCTATCCTCAAAAGACTGAATCAAGCACTAAAAGCATTTGTGGAGGTTTTCCCTTGTTTGTGGTGCTCTCTCTCAGCGTCTGGCATCTGGTTAAGTGGTTAATTTGAGAGATTACGAGGGGCTGTGGGGATGTAGCTCAGGGGTGCCAGGGGATCAGCGGTGGGATGGCCGTTGTTCTGTTAGCATGCCCAGGGCAGGGCCTTGGGTGTCAAACTGGCACCCGGAGCTGTTGACTCCCAGAGCCGAGGATGTGGTTTCCTGCTGGTCCAGCGAGCCTGAGGCGCTTATACCCTCAAGCACAGAACATACTCTGTGCTACACAGCAAAATATGGGGACCCAAAACAACTCTATGGGTGTTAATTTCAACACTTTGAAATTGTCTCATGGGGTCCACTCAAAACAGAGTTAAATCAACACTTTCAAAAGGGTTGGCACATTGACACCGAAGTAAGGGTTAATTTTAACTCTGGGCAGAGTTAAATTTGTAACATATTTAACACCGCCTGGTAGTAAATTTTTTACTACAATATATTGTTATTTTATTCAACTCTCTTGAGTGTAAATATGGTAAAAAGGTAAAATAGACTGTAAATTACAAAAGAAAAAAACATTTTATTTAAAAACATTCACCACTTCAACAATTCATTCAGTTTTTAAAATGCAACAATGTCAAATATGCTTTAATTGTTTTATTAGTACAGACAGTATCAACAAAATATGTATGACCAGTGCTCAAAAAGGCTGTTTCAGTCCTCTGGTCCAAACTTGATGTTTCATCAGAGCAATTTGAAAGTTCAATATAGCGTCACTCATAGTTTTCTTCTGAACTCATAGTTTTCTTGTGAAATTACATTTTAAACAATTTAAGCAAATCTTTCACTTCGGGTGTTTCCTTGGTCCTCCATATCAAACACAGCAGTTTAAATGAAGGTATAAATGCTGTAAACTTGTGTGAAAACAAACTGGAGCTAGGAAATCTCATCAAGCATGTCCTGTGAATGAAGTGCTTCCCAGCCACAGGATGACCTTTTTATCCATGACGATGTACAGTAGTAGCTGCTGATCGCTCGTCTGGTGGTTCCTGATGCACGGATATAGGGTGATGCTCATCTAAGAACTCTTCAAGACTCCAGCATGACTAAGAAAAATGTTTGAAAACAAATTGCAATCAAATTCTATGATATATTTAAAAGAACATTTAAAGTAAATAAAACATTCAAGAAATCTAAACTCACCTTTTGAAAATCTACATGATGATCCACAACTTGACTCTCCCAGCTGGTTGAGGTGACAGGATATGGAAAAGTAGAAAAAACACATACATCACTGTTGGATCTCCAAAAACAATTAGGTTAACCACTATGACTAGAACTGGAAAAACAGGCAGCTGTCTGTCCAGAATCCTGAATTTAACACAACACTTGGAGCAAAATTTAGAGGAGCTTAAAATCTTTTATATCATTTAGTGATGCTGACTTCCCCAAAATATTGGCCACAGTGTAAAAAATATTCATAAACTTCATAAACAACAGTTTTCTGTAAGCGTGTGCGTGCGTGCGTGTGTGCATGTTTCTTTACCAGATTCAACTTGTTAGGCCCTTTCAGGTCCAGTATTGACGCCACCTTTACTGGAGTCTAGCAGATGTTTTAGGTCCAAATACTATCTAAAATATTAAGATAAACAGAAGAGGAAAAGTGCAAAGTAAAGAGCAAAACATTATTTAAGTAACAGTTCACCCACAATACAAAACTTATCACCTTCATGTCATTTGTTATTCTCTAATGCTCTAATACCCTCTCAGCTTATGTGAAACAAATACAGAACTTTATCAAACATACCTTCATTATTATCACCACATATGATCAAGAAGGTGTGCTTGGTCATTTCACCAACTCTGGAAATACACCATCCGTCTCTAATCAGCCACCGTCACAGGGTCTTGTGTTATTGTATAGAGAACTGTGGCTGTTAAAAAAACAACAACACATTAGTATCTAACACATATGCATAACCTTCAGATAAAAAAGAGAGATAAACATCACAAAGTATGCCTCACACATTTTCAGATATCTTTTGATTCAGATGTTGATTATTGATAATAAATCTACAAATCAAACCTGTATCATCATTAGGCTGCTCAAATATGAATCAGTTGATTAATTTTACAGACAGGTGGCTGTTTACAACGCACTAAATTGTCTTTAATAAAAAGGAACTGTTGTGTACAGTACATGCTAAGTTTAGCCTATAGTTTTAAGCACAATATCATGCGGGAGAAAAAGCTTGACTAAGATGTTCCTGACTACATAAATAGCCTAACTTACTAACGTCAGACATCCCGAGTTGGGAAAAGTCATTTTCGGGGGATACAGAGTTGATTTGCGGGAGGTAGCGGGAGAGATGAGAACCTGAAGAGCAATGGGATGAGTTGCGCGCGACGTACCTGAAGAGCGGTGGGGATGACTTGCGTGCGACGTACCTGAAGAGCTGGGAGGGATGCGGTGGAGAGGGGTGTGCAAAGTGTTTAATGACCGGGCGGGAGACGCGCGATTTCCGGGAGATTATCATTCATTTGCGGGCATCTACCTGGGCATCTGGGAGTCTCTGTGCATTTGCGGGATAACGTTAACGTTAGTCCCGCAACTTCCGGGAGACTTCTATAACCTTAAATGTCTGAGAAAGTGCAAACGCGGTCATTTAAAGACATTAATGTTAACATTCCGACTTTAATGGTTGTCAACACTTAATATAATTCTAGCGTACGTTATCACGCGAGTCTATGGACTAACGGTATATGGAAGGCCACGAATGAACCAGTTTAAAAGGGCCGCGGTGTTTAAAATAACTAAATTAACGTACACGAATAACAAACAATCATATGTTTTAGTCAGGAAGCCTTTTACAAGTAAGCATATGTTCATTTTCTCACCAGATATGTTTTAGAAACTCTCCAGAGCGTATGGAAACCGTCCTGTGTTGCCATTAGCATCCGGGCAGAGTAGGCTAGGCTGCTCCGGGGATTCCCTCGCTAGTTTGCTTCGAATTAAAGGAGAAGTGTCGATTTTATTTTACAGATGGGTAACAACGCACAAAATGGCATTAAGCCTGACAGAAATGTGTTGAACATGTACATTTGATGTTTTTATGCACTATGTATGAGCATATATAAAAACATTCTTGAAAAGAAGTCAATAGTAATGCAGTTAAGCTAGATACACAAACGACCATGAATGAACCGCAGAAGATTAAAATTGTCACTCCATTCTAAATTTATTAACTTATTAAATATGTTTACAACTGTATTTCCTTAAAGAAAGTCAGTAAAATACCAACATTTAGGTAGTTTGACTCACCAGTTGCTGTTCTAAACCTCAGATGGAAAATGGCGTCTGGAAAATTCTTCAGTGACTGGGGCTGCATGAATTCCCGAATGTTGGAAATAACACCACCAAGTGTTGAAAAGATAACTCCTTGATTTCGCACTGAATAAAATCAATTCTAACTCTTATTATATTCATTTATCAAAATCTAACTCTTTAACGTCAACACTTTACTCCGAAATGCTTCAACACCGAGAATTTAACTCAGATGAATTTGCTGTGTATATGTGTGTATTGCTGCGCGTTTGTGTCAGTGTGTGTTTTTGCAAGAGTGAGTGAACAGAGTGCTTTCTTCTAGTCTACATGAAGCTGTCTAGAGAGAAGAAATAGGATCTGAATGGCCTGTTTTCACCTGGTATTAACATGTTTTCAGTGATTATCAGTGGTCATCTGAGTTTCATTACTGTTTCCTCATGGTATTAAAGGAATAGTTTACCCAAAAGCTAAAATCGACTCACTATTGAGTTTATTTATTCTACTAAACACAAAACAAGATATTTTGAAAAAAAAAAAACAAAAAAAAAACCTGTAACCATTCACTTCCATTGTAAAAGAAAATACTCAGAAGTCAATGTCTACAGGTTTTTGGCTTTCTTCGAAAGACACATTTAAAATGTTTTAGACATTGTTTACTACTGTATTTAACAACATCTAAAAAAGACGCATCCTATTATCATGTATATGGAGACTTGAAAATATTATATTCAAATACAAATGAATAGTTCACCCAAAAAATTTTAATCTGCTCACTTTTTGATTGTTCAGAATCTGTTTCTTTATTCTGTTGAACACAAAACAAGATATTTTAAAGAATGCCAAAAACCAGTAACCATTGACTTTAATAGTAGGAAAAGCAAATACCATGGAAGTCAATGATAACCGGTTTTCGGCTTTCTTTTAACTATCCGCTTTTATGTTCAGCAGAAGTAAAAAAAAAAACAGCCTGAACAAGTGAAAAGTGAGTAAATTACAACACAATTTTAAGTTTTGGGTGTACTATTCTCTGAACATATTCAAAAGTATCACTTGTGACCATACGTCATTAACGATGTTCTTAAGTTTTTTTAAAGACAAAACATGATATTTTGAAGAAAGCCGAAAACCTGTAACCATTGACTTCCATAGTAGGAAAGCAAATACTATGGAAGTCAATGGTTACAGGTTTTTTCGAAAGATCTGCTTTTATGTTTAACAGAAAAACATAAATTTAAAACACATCTGAACAAGTAAATAGTGAGTAAATTTAGACAGAATTTTAAGTTTTGGGTAAACTGTCCCTTTAAGATGTTCAGAAGTATCTTTTATGACTATACGTCATTGAAGATGTTTTCGAAAGTAGACACATTTAAACTGTTTTTAACATCGATAACTGCTGTATTTAACAATATCCACAGTGCGAACAGTGCTTCCCTCTACATCACAGGTGTCAAACTCAGTTCCAAAAGGGCCGCAGCTCTGCACAGTTTAGGTCCAACCCTAATTAAACACACCTGATCAAACTAATTGAGTCCTTCAGGCTTGTTTGAAACCTACAAGTAAGTGTGTTGGAGCAGGGTTGGAATTAAACTGCAGGGCTTCGGCCCTCCAGGAATTGAGTTTGACACCCATGATGTACATGAAGCTGTCCAAATGCAAGTTCAGACTGCATGATTTTCAAAGTAGTCATGTCACAGATGTTTATCTATCTGACTATCTGGGCTAGTGTTTTGACGCTGCTTTGTTTACACTGGAAGATGGATCGGCGACAGAGGCTTTCACATTGCATTACTTTACAATAGGAAGAATCGCCCGACAACTTCGTCCAAAATAAATCTCACAGCCAAAAACACGTAGTATATCTTTTGTTATTAACTACATAACGAGAAAGAATCATTTAATAGGGTAAAAAATGTTTGAAGGGAATTAGCAATTTCTCCTCAACTTTTTTTTAAACTTTCTGTATAAAACGTCAAACAGACATGCGTGCTCCTGTCAAACCTCCACTAGTTTTTCTTCCATTTCTTGGGTCCAAATAAATCGAAAATGAGCACTTTTAACTTCTCACTCAACCTCCCGCTGGACAGCAGGTATACATACACAAGTGAATGCTGCTCTCCCATTGGCTGTAGGCGATCACCAATGTTATTTTCAGTCAAAACTCATTTCACACGGCATGATTTGAATCGCCGATAGCTCCAGATATTTAGCACACCAAATATCTCACTGGCATCGACAACTCATCGGTGATTCTCTCAGATCGCGTCTTTGATAGTTCATACTGTGTGACAACACGTGCACGAGCATCGATTTGCCTGTGATTTCAGGCATTTGTCTATGATTTCTCATAACCTGATCTCATAACCCATGACCTGAGTTAAAAACGGAGCTAAAATCATGCAGTCTGAACTCGGCATTAAGAGAAGGAATATGATTAGTCTGGCCTGTTTTACCTGGTATTAACATGTTTTTAGTAATTATCTGTGATCAGCTGAGATTCATTACTGTTTTCACTCAGTATTAAAGGAATAGTTCACCCAAAATTTAAAATCTACACACTTTTCGCTGGCTCAAAATCTGTTTGAACTTTTTTATTCTGTTGAACAAAAAACAAGACGTCTTGAAGAATGCTGAAAACCTGTAACCATAGACTTCCAAAGTTGGAAAAGCAAATACTATGGAAGTCAAAAGCTACTGGTTTTCGTTATTCTTTGAACGATCTACTTTTATGTTCAACAGAGGAAAGAAACAGGTTTATGAGGTACAACAGGTTTTGGATGAACTATTCCTTTAACATGTTCAGAAGTATCTCTTGTGACCATACGTCAAGATGTTTTCCAAAGTAGACACATTTAAAATATTTTAGACATTGATTACTACTATATTTAACATCATCCATAAAAGACGCATATTATTATCAGGTATATCTGAGTACTTTTTGAAAAAATTATATTCAAATACTGCTGAAATGACCCCAATCTTTATTGTCACACGATCCTGCAGAGATACTTTTAATCATTTGTTATCACTGCTGCTGAAAATAGTTGTGGTGCTTTCACTATTTTAAGATTACATGTCTATCCAGATACTACTTCTAGTTAATACCGCAATAGAGTATTACTGTTAAACAAAAACCTTCGATTTTTCCAACCTACATCCACGCCAGTAGTTGTCAGTAAAGATCTAATCGCAGCAAAACAATGTTAACATTTATTTGTGAACAATCAACACTTAATGTTATGTAAATGACCTATTTTATGCTTAACTAGGCTCTGTTTACCAATGTCTTATCAAAGCATGGAGTGTTTTTGCAGGCTTGCAGTGTTTCATAATGCCAAGAAAATGCCATACTATGACCTTTATAAAGTTATCTGAGCGATTTTGAGACATAAGCTTACTGCAGCTCCTCACAGCCTCTGATTTCAGATTTGCATTTTATACATTCCTAGCTGTTTAACAGGACAACAACAGCTGTTGACAGGGATAAAGATTATAATATTATGAACATGGTAACAAGATGATGAGCGCGTTCACCGTCTTTGTTCACAACAGGCACTTCTTGTATAATTATTTTGTCCTCGCTGTGTTTATTTCACTGTTTTAGTCTAAGGGGCCTCTGTGTCTCTTTCTAATGGGCACCAGAATATCTCTCTAATCTTATTTATTTACTGTGTTTCTCTGTCTTTTTGTGATTTGTCCACGGGGTGCACAGTCAAGTGAAGCGTGTGTGCGGACGTGCGTGCGTGTGTGTTGCTGTGGGTGGGATGTGAACATGCAGAGGCTCTGTCACAAAAATTTACAAAGGCAATGGGTCTCAATGAGCAACATAGGATGGATCAACAGCTACAGCCTCAGGGTTCATGTGTGTCCTAAATCTGCTGTTCATTTATTCTTGTTTGTCATTACATCTTGCAGTGATGACCCTAGAATACCTTTCCACATCTTATTTCTGCATTCTGGAAATAGATGAGACAAAAGAAACAGCAGCAACAGTTTGGCCTGTGGTTGTGCTGTGGCGTTCATCTCAGTTCAGTTTGGCTTAGGATTTGCTCTGATTAGGACACCGTTTTTGTTTTTATTTTAATGTGTCTTGGTATTTCAGGGGATAAAATGTCAGTAGAAGTATAATAATTTAAGTTATTTTAGACCTTGTAAGGTCTTTTTTTTTCTCCACAAAGTAAATATCTCATAAATCATACAGAATGGTGTATGTTAAAAATGTAAACATGCTGAATATTTTCTGTGAGTGTATGGTTTAGGGGTAGGGTTGGGGTTAGGGAACGAATTACACAATTTGTTCAGTATAAAATTATTAGTAAAGTCTATGGGAACATAAAAAAACATAAAAACGCAATGTGTGTGTGTGGATGTCTTGTATTTCTCACATTGTGGAGACAGTTTGAGACAGTAATCCATGCTTTTGTGACCACTCTGTTAGATTACTGTAACTATGGGGAGTAGCGGGTCAGCTGTTGCCTGTTTACATATGGTGCAAAATGCTGCAGCACACCTGTTAACTGATACTCATAAATATGAAATCTTTACCAACATTATAGCTTCGCTTCATTGGTTGCCAGTGCATTTTAGAATACAGTTTAAAATGAACTTCCTAATTGGTCTTACCTTACCTTATATCTCTGAGCTGATACACCCCTATAAGCCCTCTCGTTCTCTCAGGTCAGCTGATCAGCTGCTCCTTATTGTGCCAGAAATGACGCGTAAGCTAAGAGGGGACTGTGCTTTCACTGTCATAGGTCCAAGACTTTGGAATGACTTGCCTCTGCCTGTTAGCCAGGACTCTTCTTTGTTTTCATATAAATTAAAACTCATCTTATTCATTAGCCTTTGACAGCTGATTTTATTTATTGGTTATTTACCTTTTAAGTAGCAGTATTTTACCCTATATTTGATGTATTTTACATACTATTATGCTTATTTTGTTGTATTTCTGTATAGCACTTTGGCACACTTCTGTGTTTTTTAAAGTGCTTTATAAAAAAAGTCTGAACTCAGTTGAGAATGAAGTATTTTGAAACTGTATAAATGCAGTTTCATGTGAGGTTTGGTTTTTGGGGGAGGGATGGGGTGGAAGGATATACAGTTTGTACTATAGAAAAGTCTTGTCTAAAAGAAGTCCTCATAATGATAGCTGTACAAGTAAATATGTGTGTGTGTCTTTTGTAACCTTCAATTTGTTGTAAATAAATGTCAGTCATGTTTGATTGGCTTTTTTATGCTGTAGCAGTAGATTTGGCAGCTTGTGTGAGATTGCCATGGTTATCTGCCAACTTTAAATCATTCTGTTGATTCTAGTTGGCATGTGTTTAGCGCTGTTGGAAAAACATAATTATTACTTTGTGTGTACTTGTGTGTGTGTGTGTTAAAGACACAAACGTTTCTTTAGTTAAAAAAGATGTGTGAACTCAATATGCTCATAAAATATTTCAGCGAATGTTCTCAGTAACGAAAACCGAACTAAACAGAACTGATTGGATCATTTGTTTTGTAGGTCATGCAGGTTTTTCCTCTTCTATCATGATGTGTTGATTATGTTAGGACAGACGCATTCTAAATATATAATAATATGAAGTCATCTGCTAAATAGGTACGTTAATGTGTAAATATTAATGTCAATGTGATGATGTAAAATTTTTTGTGTTATTTTTTTCTAGAAAAACTAGTTGCTGAATCACAATGCTGATTGCTGGATTTCACTGTATCAGGAGATTAGACATTATCTGCTAGGCGTGCTCTCTAGAGCTTACAGAGGTCATGCAGTGTTTTCTTTTATCTTTTAGTAATACAAGTTTGATTTACTATGTTGGCATTATGTAGTTCTCTGCCCAATTCCCTCTGAGCATTTATTAAAGCTTATAGCTACAAAAATTTATGTATATACAGTTGAAGTCAGAATTATTGGCCCCCCTTTTAATTTATTATTATGTTTTTTTTTTATTTCCCAAATTATGTTTGACAGAGCAAGGACATTTTTAAAGTATGTTTGATAATATTTTTTTCGTCTAGAGAAAGTCTTTTTTGTTTATTTCGGGTAGAATAAAATCAGTTTTTACTTAAAAAAAACCTTTTAAGGTCAAAATTATTTGCCCCTTTAGGCAAAATTTTTGATAGTCTACAGAACAAACCATTATTGTACAATAACTTGCCTAATTACCCTAACATGCCTAGTTAACATAATTAACCTAGTTCAGCCTTTAAATGTCACTTTAAGCTGTATAGAAGTTTCTTGAAAAATATCTAGTCAAATATTATTGTAACGTTGGGGAGTGACACATACATCTGGAGTTTATATCCAAAGCAGGTTTATTCTTAGTCAGGCAAGCAATGGTCAATACGGGTGCAAACAGTTGTGTGAGAACAATCCAGAATCGTGATCGAAGTAACATGCAAGAGGTCATAAGGCAGGCGGCAGACTAAGACAGGGAGGTTAACAAGACTAAGATTGGTACACAGGATAACAAGACTAGGAAACGCGTTGGTAGTGCTACTTACAGTAAACAAGACTCGGCAAACTGAATGGGTGAGTGTGTGGCTTAAATAGTGTGTGCAATCAGTCTCTGACAATGCTCAGGTGGTGTGAATGTAATCAGTTTAGATAAGGAAGCATGTGTATCTGGGCGAAATGCATGTATGAATATGTAGTCCAGAAATGGCGGAATTGTAGTCCATGAGTTATTGTGAGAGAGATCCAGCAATCTATGGAGTAGTGATCGCTGGTGATTGTGAAAATTGTTTACCGTCATCATGGCAAAGATAAAATAAATCAGTTATTAGAAATGAGTCATTAAAACTATTATGTTTAGAAATGTGTTGAAAAAAATCTCTCCGTTAAAAATAAATTGAAAAAAATAACATGAAACTAATAATTCTGACTTCAATTTTAAATATAAAATATATATTATAACACTGATTATTAACTGATTATGACATATCGTAGTATTCAACAATTTGGTTGTGGTATAATTTAACAAGCATCACAGGTCAAAGATATATTATTGTTTTTATATTAATGAATATATTATGTTACATTTAAGCAAAAGTACAATTACGGTTTACAGTGGGATTCAAAAATCTAAAAACCCTAGTAAATACCTTTGTAATTATATTGTTATTTGTTTATCCTGCTTAAAAATAATCCATCTAAACTGCACAGCTGATCCCTTGACAAACTCTAGTTCAAATTAGATAAAAAAATGGTAACAAAACAGAACAACACACAGATACAGTGATCTAGCCATTGTGCTTTTTGCTGGTTACATTACATCATACACATTTATTTAGCAAATGACCTCATTTTAATATATGTGCAAGTCTGATGATCATTTTTTTCCAGTGTGATTTGAAAGTGTTTGAAAAAGAAATAGTAATTTTTTAGGAGGTAATTTGACATTTGGGGAAAAAGAAAGGAAATTTCTCCACAGAGATAAATGACAGGCCCCGGTACACTTCAAACAGAATCTAAAAACAAACTGAAATGAAGTCATTTTAAACAAAACCAAGCCAAATGAAGTTCATTTTGAGTTTGAAAATCGGTTTGAAACAACTTACCCAGGCAAACTTTTTGGGAGTTTGTTTGGGCTCATAAACTCCTATTGGTACTATAAGCCACTATTGGCCTGTGGCTATTACCCAATCAGTGAGTGTGTTCTGGAACTCTGCCTTGATGTGCTATTGATTTGTATCCTATATCGTTCACATTACCAACATAAACACTGTTGATTACCAAGTAGCAAAGCTGGTGCAGATACTGTATATCCACACCATTATGATTGCTCATGGAGAATTTATTCAATGGGCACATCAGCAGAACCATTCAGTGTCTGTCTAGATAAAGTAGGGAACAGACAGAAGGAAAGTGTGTGAGTCTTTTCAGTCAAAAATGGAAAACAGCATTTTTGTGACTAAAAATTCATAAATCTAATAAAATGCATTATAAAAATATTAAAACCCCTGCTGCTGTTGTTACCGTGTAAACACTCCATTGAATCATTAAGTTATTGCTCAAGTGTTTGCTAATGTTTCATCAACAAATAGAGGATTTACTTCAAACAAACAGCAAAGATGCAGCATACACACACAGCAAATGATACATACACACCAATGCTGAGCCATTGTCACTTCCTTAGAGGTACTAATGACTCACAACATGACAGCATCAAATACAGATTTATCATATGCAATACAGTGTTTTTCATAATTTTTTGGTGGAGGTGTACGTGCAGATCTTTTTGAAAATGTTTTTTGAAATGCAAGGGAAAAACCTCAATTTTTGATTACATCACTAAAAATGTGGATATGTATTAACATACTTGATTAGTGCCCTAGAAAGTTTCTTAGGCCCTGTCCACAGAAGAGGGGTATTTTCAAAACCAGACTTTATTTTACACGGTTTCACTGTTTATCCATGAGAAAGTAGAATATCAGTCGCTGAAATCAAAACTTTCTGAAAACTCAAGAAGGTCAGGTTGAAAATATTATGGAACTCCTAGTACTGTATAGTGGGATTGCATGGACACTACAACCTATACTTTCGCCTCATGATGTCAGCGTGCGCAGCATTTTCTCCTTTCTGATTGGCCAACGTGGCTGGGTGACCAATTCCGCACATTCATTTATACATTATCTGTTTGGCTTAGTCTCTTTATTAATCTGGGGTCACCACAGTGGAATGAACCACCAACTTATCCAGCACATGTTTTAGGCAGAGGATGCCCTTCCAGCTGCATCCCATCACTGGGAAACACCCATACACTCTTATTTACACACATACACTGCGGAAAATTGAGCTTACCCAATTCACCCATAGCTCATGTCTTTGGACTGAGGGGGGAAACTGGAGCACCCTGAGGAAACCCACTTGAACATGAGGAGAACATGCAAACTCCACACAGAAATGCCAACTGACCCAGCCGAGGCTCAAACCAGCGACCTTCTTGCTGTGAGGCGACAGCACTACCCACTGTGCGACAACGCCGCCCCCAATTTTGCACATTCACGGCAAAAGCATTGTGTATTCTCCGTTGTTCGCACCATGGGACAGTTATCTGCCTTTGTTCTCATGTTTGCATTGACTTGCATCCAACCTACTCGTGAAAATACTTATTTTCTCCATTTGGTCTGAAATGAGCATAAAAGTGTCATTATCAGCGCCTGTTGGTTTGGCGTGCCCTTAACATGCATCACAGTGTGTTTTAGTGTTTTCAAGTAGACAGAGATTTTAAAAACGAAAGCTGGGAAAACTCATGTGGAAATGACATTCATTTGACATTTACATGTCTATGTATCCAAATTAGATTTTGAATTACAGATTTTCATCCAGATCTTTATTTCCATCAATATTGTATGATTAAAGCGATACATCAGTGGTAACTGTCTGCAAATGGAGAGACAGTCAGATAGGAGATGAGACATTGTGAAAGTGTGATGTGAATCAGAGGAAAAAGAAAACACATCGACTGAAAAAGAAGCACAGCAGCAGATTTACAGAAGCACAGCAGTAAAGTAACTCAATGAATCATCCCAGACTTTTAGTCTTATACATTTTTTTTTTCGAGGATAGTCAAGCTGTCATAAAGTCGTAAAGGACAGAAAACAGATTGTGGGACGCATAGAGAGAAAGAGAGAGAGGCAGTGAAAGAAGCTGGATATCCTCTGGCTCTCTGGCATGTGCCATCGCCGATGAACACAAGCTGAAGCTTATTTGAAGAGCTGGGCTGACTTTCTGCCAAGAGAACCAGAAAGAGAGAGAAAGAGAGAGAGAATGCAAAGCGAGAGGGAGGGAGAGTGAGGTAGAGAACGAGACTGAAAGACGCATAAGCAGACAGAGGGATTGAGCTCTGCTGGAGAAGACCGTCTGCATTCAGATCTCCATCTTCTGGCGTTGTGCACTGACACCGGACCTCTCACCCTGTCTGACCTGTCCTGACCTGTCCCGCTACCCGCAGGCGCACTACACGCTCCGGGCCGATAGACGACACCATGATTAAGTCCAGCTGGTTCTATGTCAAGTTCAAATATAACGAGAAGGTGAGTCACTATAGTGTCTCTTTTCCTCTTGAACTTCGGTCTTCGGTTTGGTGTTGAATCCGGTTCTGTCGGTAATCTTAAACCTGCCATTGATCAGTTGATAACCTGATGGTGGGATATGGATAGCTATATATGTGTGCGTGATGGTCTGAAATCCTTCTCATGCATTTTGAAATAGTCATGCCGGCATTTTGAAGCATTGCATATTTAATCAAGCTTGACTTTGCCATCGAGGGCCACGGTTTAAATTTTCATTCGAAGACATTTCACGGTTTCTTTAGAGCGGATGTTGTGAATTCCATGTGCCCAGTGTGGGGAATACATGAACAAGCTGGTTTGACATTATTAATATTTGTGTTATCTGATAGAAAACTGACAAATTGTGGCAGTCACGGTGATGTGTATGTATACATGTGTGTCTGAATGAGGTCATGGCCCCGTCTTGTCCTGTCAGCGACGTTAAATTTTAATGCAGAGTGATATTCTATTCTTTAGAGAGGGAGATAGAAAGGGAGAGATGTGAATAATAAGACGTGTTGTTTGGGTGTCTTGTCAGATATCCAAATGGTTGGTGTGAAATACATCCATCTATCGGTCAGTTTTGTTGTGGGGTTGTATCATAAGGTCGCACAATTGCGAGATTGCAAAACCTTATCATAGGTCACATGTCCACTGTGAAATATGAACTCCATCCTGTTAGCCACAGACCTGATGCATTACACTGTGCAGAAGGGCAGACAGGGGATGACTGCTAGTGGTTAAAGAGCTCAGATGTTACACAAACGCTTGCTGCTTCAATTCCTTTGGGGGCAACCCAGAAGATGAAGAACTAGGACAGGAAGTCACTCCTCTTTCTGATTGTTCTGGGAGGTATATTTCTGCTCTTTATTTCCTGTAAATAGGAAATTTAATAGGAATTAGGAATAAATAGGAATTTAATTTAGTAATTTTTTTGTTTATTTGCGAGTATGTTAATGAGTGAGAAAGTAATGATCTGTACTTGGGATGAGCTGTATTTTCTGGCATCGATAATTAATTATTGGATAAGAATTGTACTTTTAGTTTTTGGCCAAAAAGAGAACATTGACCAAAAATATAAATGTAACGGCAGACGCTAGAGGCCATGGTCTTTAGCCTTCTTGTTAAAGCAACCAACTTCTCCTATGCAAAGAATCACCAGTTTAATCCCAGCTCAGACCAGGTTTGTTGCAGTTGGTCCAGTGGGTAACAATTGGGGGCTCGTCCGGGATGGGAGTAAGGTTTAGGGGATAGAGTGTAACAGAGGCTAGCTAGCGAAAGGCTATGAAGATAAACCTCACTCCTTTGACCTCAAAAGGTGCTTTACAATAGCAACAGACTCTAGAGGCCATCTTTAGCCACCTTGTCAGAGCAACTGGCTCACATGCAAAGAATCACTGGTTCAATCCCAGCTCAGACCAGGTTGGGTGCAGTAGAAACGGTGGATAACACTTGAGGGCTCGTCCGGGATGGGAGTGAGGTTTAGGGGGGTGAGTGTAATGGAGGCCAACTAGTGATGTGCTATGCAGGTAAACATCACTCCTCTGACCTCAAAAGGTGCTCTAGCGACAGATGCTAGAGACCATGGTCGGTAGCCTCCTTGTTAGAGCAACTGATTTACATCCAAAGAATCAAATTCAGCTCAGACCAGGTTGGGTGCAGTAGAACCCCGATGGGTGACATAAATGACCAGAAGAGTTTGCTGGTTTCACTCTCACTCGCAATAGTCATTGTTTGATGTGAAGCAGCTTTCACACCAGACACAGAAAGCACTGCAATATGAAACCTACTCTTTTGAATGGCTTGTGCTGTGTTAGGGAAGGTTTGTTGCTGTCTTGACCAAATTGCAAGAGTAGCGGAGCACACCATCAAGTAGCTTGCATGTGCAACAATCAAAGTTCAACATAACTTAATATTCTAATTTGTGGATATTTTGATCATGTACCCATGAGTAACAAATGCTCCCCAGAAAAGACAGCACATTTCTATTAAGTAAATTTGTTTCTGCAGCTTGCAATACCACTACTTTGCTGTCATTGCAATGCTGGTAAAATTACGCCTCTCAACTCATCAATAAAATGTGGTTATTTATTGGCTTATGTTTTTTTTAACACATCAGTATAATTTATGTAATTAAATTCAGTTTTTAAAAGTCTTACAAAATTACTTCATACTATTCAATAAAATAACACAAAATTATTACAAAGCATATCTGGTTTCGGTTTTCAGCCAAAAGCATCCAGAATTTTTAAGTTGAGATAGAATTTGAGTCTCAGTGCATCCCAAATTCCAAAATGTTTCTGTTAATCCATACGTTGGAATGATATATGAACTTTTTCATATTGATGTGAATAATATGTTTTTGTTGTTATAACACTGTAAAAGAGTTTTTTTTATTTTATTTTAGAATTATAAATATAATTTTGTTCTTCTGTTCTGCTATTTACTACAATTTGACTTGAAGGATAAAAAATATATTTAAGTATTTTATTTATCATTTTGTTCAACATTTGTTCAAATTTATTTCTTTAGTTCTGCTATTTACGTAAATGTTCTCTTATTTGATTGACAACGTGATCTAAACACGGTGATCTGAATTAATTCCACTTAGCTACAATTAGACAATGAATAAAAAAATATGACTCAAGCCTGTAAATACTAAATCTATAGTAAGTAATTCTTGTCTGTCAGAGGGAAATACTGTAAATGTGCTGTCCATTTTATCTGATAGTGTCATTCCCATATTGCTCTGTTCAAGACCCTGTCATTCACCCAGGCTTCAGCAGTTCTTGTCTTTTCTCTTCTCCTCTCATTCTAATGCCCAAGTGTCCTCCTGTGACATGTGAACTGCTATAATTTAACACGGCACCTACCAGTACTCATAACTCAGTGTGTGTGCGAGTGCTAGACAGACAGGCAGAAATGAGGTTCAGACTCTGGACAGGAGAGCAGATGACAGTCTGACTGCGCTGCTCCCTGGTGTGTGAAAGTAGAGATTGAGAGAACGCTTTTGATTCAGGCCATGAAACGAGCGCCAGGGTGAGGAGTAAAAATATTCACTTCACACCTGATTAACAGAGCAGTGCATGAGGACTGAGAGAGATGAACTGAGAAATGTGGCTAGCAGAGCGCTCAACTACTAATTGAGCAGAGATGTGAGGGTTCAGAGTGTTAGAGGGAGCTCATATTGAACTGTCATTTCAGGACGAAATTCTCTTTCTTTCAGATTAAAAAATAAAAAACATTCATGAACTGTTCAGTTCAAATAATAATAATTATTTATTTTGTAATTTAGTCAAGGAAGTAGTATTCAATTTCTCCTTTCAGTTTAGTCCAATTTGTATTTGTATTCACTTATCGAAAAAAATAAAATTGAATAAAATCATGGATTTTTTTATTTACTCATTTTAAAACTAAAATAAAAACTGATGGTGTGCAATTCGGTGGCACAGTAGTTAGTGCTGTTGCCTCACAGCAAGAAGGTCTATGGTTCAAGCCTCGGCTGGGTCAGTTGGCTTTTTTGTGTGGAGTTTGCATGTTCTTCCAGCGTTCGCGTGGGTTTTCTCCGGGTGCTCTGGTTTCAACCACTGTCCAAAGACATGCGGTACAGGTGAATTGGGTAGGCTAAAATTTTACCTAGTGTATGTGTGTGAATGAGTGTGTATGGATGTTCCCCAGAGATGGGTTGCAGCTGGAAGGGCATCTGCTGCGTAAAACATATGCTGGATAAGTTGTAGGTTCATTCCGCTCTGGCGACTCCAGATTAATAAAGGGACTAAGCTGACAAGAAAATGAATGAATGAAAAACTGATGGTGACATTCAAAACTGTCAGTCTGTTAAAACTCAGCACACCTAAAGAAACAATAGGTGCATGGGAAAAAAATGACATCCAATCAATTTTTAAGTAAGTATTGATGGTGTATGGGATTGTTTGTTTTCCATTCAATATCAAAACCATAAAAGAGCCTTACATCTCCAATTCTACTGCAATGTAGGTTTGCTATAAAAATCAGAATTGCACACTCAGAATTGCCTTAATATAATCCAAAATAAAGGGTGCTTATAAGAAGGTATCTGGTGCATATGAAGAGGAGAAAGTGTGTCACCTGTGTCACACAGTAGTAAATGTTGCATGCACTGCAAAAAGAAAAAAAAAATGTCTTCCTTTCTAAAGTTTGTTTTCCAATAAATACATCTAAACATCCATATATCAAGTTACATTTAAATGAAAGATCTTCATTGCATGACTATTAATAACAATGCGAATTCAATCCTGCTCACAGAAATTACACAGTTGGCACCATCCTGCTCCAACGCAGAGGCCTAAAAGTTTCCAGCAACCCTGAAGATCTTAATTATCTTAGAGTTAATCTACCTGAAAGTGGTCCTTCCCACAGCAGGATTGCACCTCATCTCCTACAAATATATAGCAGCTCTGCTTGGCTCTTTCACCGCTGTCGAGATCAAAGACGTTTGAATAATGGAAAGCATCCAAGCGTTGTTCTAAAAGCAGAGTAACTCTAGAGCCGCAGTTCAGCCCTGTTGACCAGAAGGCCACTGATTTACCCCCTTCTGACATGTGTGGGCTATAGAGAATGTCAAAGAGAGGACTGGAACAATCCGCCTTCTTTTTAAACAAGTATAAAAACAAACAGGGAAAATAAGATATTGTGTATTTCTCATGGGCTGTGCACAGCGGTGTGTTTTGCTTTAATTGCATCAGAATGCTTTTGTTGTTTTAGTTGCGGACTGGAAAATGGAGAATTGTAAACGGCTCTCACGGAGAAGCATGCAGAGATAATTTTAGTGATTATGGGCTGCTTTTATTCTAGCCCAGCTCTGCGAACAGTTCATTGCTCTGCTGTTGATGGAAGCCGTGTTTGGCTGGTTTAATCCAGATGGGTGGTCTGCTTCTAATGGTTATGCTTTCTGTCCGGGTGGTGGCTTGCTTATAGGCCACACCCTGTGCTTCTGAAAATGTTATTTGATTTGAGTGGTAAAAATGAATACATTAAATAGATTTTTGGTTTTATTTGCTCTTTGTAATGTATCAGTTTAGAGTGATAATAACAATACAGATTAATTGAGTTTGCTTTGGATTTATGACATTGATTGAACCACAAAACCAATCATAATGTTTAATTGGATTTGGCGGGGATACAGCAATTTGAAAATCTAGAATCAGAGGGTTTAATTACCTTGAAGTTGTCCAAATGAAGCTTCCAGCAATGCATATTACTAATTAAGCATTTACTAAAAAGCATTTGATATAAACTGTTAGGCTTTGTCACAGTTTTACAGTTATTTACTGCAAAAACGCCCAGTAAAATACCATATACATTGTTTACAGTTCATTACTGTGAAATGCACTACATTGTGGATCATTTAAAATAATGTACAGTAACTTTCTGCATTTTAGGAATTGGTCACACTTTATTTTGATGGTTGGTTTGTTGAATTTAAGTTACATTGCCTCTGCATGCCAACTAATTCTCATCAGATTATAAGTAGACTGTTAGGTTGGGGTTAGGGTTTGTGTAAGCTGACATGTACTTGCAAGTTTCTTATAGTCAGTAAATGTCTGTTGAAGGTGCAGTATCAACAGATATTAAGCAGACAGCCTACTAATACTCTAATGAACTATCAAAATAAAGTTACCTAGGAATTTGCGGTATTCTACTGTAATTAACGTAATCAAGAACTGCTACTGTAGCTGAAGACAAAAATGATTAGTTAACATCTTGTATCACAAAAAGTATTTAAAATAGATTGATGAATTAAATTATTTTTGTAAACCATAAAAATACTGTTGTACATCATCTCTGCACTTGCTTTTTTCAATCCAATAGTAAAAACTAAAAATATATTAAGGGTTTGTACTGCTATTGTAAAATGTAAATACATTGCAATAAAAGTGCTGTAAAATTGTCATACTATAAATTTTAAATGTGTTAAAGGACATTTTACCATACAAAGTTGCGGTGTGCTTATTTTACTGTAAAAATAAATTGCGGTAGGACCATTCTATTGTAAAACACAGTTACAGATAAGTTACTGTAAAGAGGCAGTTGCGCTAACTTGCTGGTAACAATGGTAAGTTACTGCAAAAATACAGTATAATCTCTAACTCTATTTACAGTAGAAAATTTACAAAGTGCATTCATGGAACTAATTATTATTTTCTTAATATATTGAATTAATATTTAAATTTTAATATTTAGCATAAAAAGAAAAATCTATCATTTTGACACATTTAATGCAATTACAATGTATTTTTGTGATCTAACATCACATTTAATAATAATTTCATCTATTGGTTTGACCATCCATAGAAGTTTTCCCTTTATTAAGTTTATAATAGTTGCTGGTAAATTTTTAGGAATCTTCCCAGGTGAGAGAGTATGTTTTGCCTCGTTTCCACTGACTGGTACCGTACGGTACGGCTTGCGTTTCCTCTACCAAGGGTACTCTTTTAGTGGGTGTGGTGTATGACAGAAAGTTTCAGTCAACATCGTTTTTGCTTGAGAAAATGTCTACAGTAAAGCTGTATGGGTCACTTACATATCATATGAGAAGCACTTCTCACAAAACAGATGCTTTATACACATAAATACTTCTGTATAAATGTTTACTAACTTTTCTATGAACAGGATTTGATTCTAACTGCAGCTCAATGACAGTGTGAAATACTACTGTAACACCTGTAATTATATTAAATAAATAAATAAATAAATGCAAGATATATGAACACATACAGAATCTGATAAAATCTGATTATTTGTGTCCACCTAAGCGTACTCAGTGTCAAGCGTATTATACATGTCAAATTTAGTTGCTGTATTTCACCACCATGGAAAAGTAGCAGAGCGAGAAACTTTCTATTTATGTGTCATGTACTAATAGTGTTTGTTTTAGTTTACAGTGCCTTATAGCACTTTTCTACAATATAATGTAATACTATGCACACTTTTTTGGAGAAGAAAGTACATATTTTTCAGAAATCCTTCCTGCAGCTGACAAAACATAATCTTTATCTGGCACCCGCTGGCCCCTGGCTATCTTTATTTTTGAGCTCTTTTTGTTCTATCAGTAATGTGTTTACGTTGAAGATTGCATTCTCTAACTCTAGGAAAGTTGGTGTCAGATGAAGAGATGAAGGGAGAGTTGAACAGAGAGAGAGAGAGAGTTTGTATCAAAGAGAAGCAGCCATCTGTGTGAGTGAGCAGCAAACAGCTGGTGGAGGGGATGCAAGATGTCTGTACCAAGACTGACAAGATGGGGGATGACAGGAAACAGATTTCCTCCCGCTTTTTTTCCCACTCTCTGAGCATGGCAAGCGGGCAGCCTGTGTGCTGTGATGCTTCCTCAGCCTCCAGATGCTGCTGTCCTCCAGTGTGTGTGTGTGTGTGTGTATCTCAGAAATATGACACATTTTCACCCACCCATGCATGGAAAACACACACTCATTTACAAATATAGTCATGTTTCATGTTCATGTCTTCAGAATGTGTGTGTTTTTTTGTTTATTTTACAGTAGATTTCACAGTTGTTCTTGACACCATGTGTTCTCTGCTGTTTTTTTCCACTTTTTTGCCTTGTTTCAGAATTTGTAGACATTCGTTTCAAATTTCAGACACATTGTTTCGAATATCATGTCTGAAAATGATCAATTTGACCCAGAAGTCGCTTGCTATATATCTGAATTAAGGTTTCTTTCGTAGCAAAATTCACGTTTTGTTGTAATTTAAAATGAACAATCTAAATATACCTGTTTACACACACACAATTTGTTTGTTGTATGTGTAAATTTGAGTGTTGTAGTGTGATTTTCCTTGATTAGTCCAACATTTTTAGTCCACCAAATCTACTTCACTTTTTCATTTCTCCCAAAAGTTGAATGATTAATACTTTTTTGGAACAGTTTGCCTGAATCATTTAAAAGGACTCGTCCAAATAAATGATTAATCTATGAAACACACACAAGTGGTGTAAAGCTGGGTTATTCATAGTATAAAGTGTGCACTATTATGCCAGGTTTACACCTGTTATCAAGATGTGTTTGGGTCGATCAGATCGTATAGACAAATGAGACATTCATGGCTGGTGTTTAAGGGGCCATTCACATGTCTTGCCAAAAACATGTAGAAAACACCTGCTGCACTGCTTTTTACTATCCAACGTGCTCTGTAGCTAGCACTCTTGTGGTTCTGAGCAGCTACAGTATAAACAGTACAGTACAGTACAGTGGCTGCTCGTCTAGTTTGGGCACTTGTTTTGCTTTGCAAAATATTTTACTTGAACATGCAGATCCAGGCAGCATGGCGGAGAAGTGGGTAGCACATTCACTTCACTGCAAGAAGGTCGCTGGGTCAGTTGGCTATTCTATGTGGAGTTTGCATGCTCTCCCTGTGTTCATGTGGGTTTCCTCCGGGTTCTCCGGTTTCCCCCTCAAGTCAAAAGACATGCGTTACAGGTGAATGGAATAAGCTTAATTGGCCATAGTGTATGTGGGTGTGTGCAAGTGTGTGTGGGTGTTTTCCAGTGTTGAAATGTGCCTGGAAGGGCATTTTCTGCGTACAACATGTGCTGGAGAAGTTGGCGGTTCATTCCACTGTGGCGACCCCTGATTAAAAATGAGACTAAGCTGAAAAAAAAACGAATGAATGAACATGCAGATACACTTTCAGGGTTATTTGAATGTATAAGGAGACAAAGGATAACAATTTGGAGAACAACTACTTTCATTCCTGCTCTAATAGTCACAAAACTAAGCTATTCACCGTGGGTTTCAGTTGAATTAAGTAAATTTTTAGCCTCAAACTACTCACTCACTCACTCACTCACTCACTCACTGTCCTTTGGCTTAGTTCCTGATTTATCAGAGGTCACCATAGCAGAAAGAATTTGTGAATGTGAGAGTATATGGGTGTTTCCCTGTGCTGGGTTGCGGCTGGAAGGGCATCCACTCCATAAAACATTTGCTTGAGTAATAGGAGGTTCATTCTGCTTCCTCAAACTAAACGTATATAAATTTGATACCCGGTTAGATTGCTTTAAAAACAGTTATTTCTATTAGAAATTTCAGCCAGTAAACAGAATATGTGGTATGTTCAACCACATGAGAGTCAATAGAAGTTTGCATTTTCAACTATGTGAAATGAACAAAAAAGTATTTAAGCTTAAAATATATCTGACCCTATTCATGCATGTATTTATCTTTGTTCGCATGTGATTGGATCAATAAAATAACATCTTGAAGTTAAAGTTCAACCTAAAGTGCAACTTTATTTTACGGCTGCACAATATTTCACTAAATTATCATGATACTATATGCTGTATACGTAACACAGACATGTGTAATAAATTGCTTTTATTTTATGAATTGGTTGTTTATCTAAATCACATGGGGCCTTACCATCTTTATTCCCATCTTCCCAATAGTTCTGCTATTGACTGGAGTGACCCAAAGGTGAACCCACAGCTGGAAATAAATACTTATGATGGGAAAAAAGAAAGAAAAATGACAACAGCAAATCGGAGTCAGTGTTTCTGTCTCATTCATAGTGTTTTAAAGACTAAATGTTTGCACCTTGGTGATGCCCAAAACAAATTTACTGTCAAGGACAATAAAGTTTTCTACTACGACAGTTTTTTATTCTGAATCAGAATTAATTAGATCTGAAAAATATTGGTACCTGTTTATTTTAATATCATTGAATAAATAAACTTTTAAAACATAGCTAATAAATGTTACATTTTTTTTTCTAGAGAATTGTTATAATTCAATGAATATAGTTATCGCAATTCTAAACAACACCGCATATTTTTATAGTATAGTGCCCCAGGGGCCCGCCACTCTCCCTGGGCTTGCATTCTGGGCTTCAAAGGGCCCCTTGGCTTTCACCTACAGGTCCTCTGACCCCAGCAAGCTGTCCCTTGGTGCCAGACACTCTCATTATTTTACTCACCAAATTTTTTACTGCTGTATTGGAAATAATGCTGTGGAAGTCAATGGGATCATGGACTGTTTGGTTACCAAAATACAAGTTTGTGTTGAGTAGATGAAAAATACAATACAAATCTTAAATTTTAGGATGAACTATGCCATTAATTCATTTTCATTTCGGCTTAGTCACTTTATTAATCAGGGGTTGCCACAGCGGAATGAACTGCCTACTTATTCAGCATATGTTTTATGTAACGGATGCTCTTCCAGTCGCAACCGAATACTGGGAAACACCCATACACTCTTGCATTCAAGAGTCCCTCTGAACATCCGGAGGAAACCTATGCGAACAAGGGGAGAACATGCAAACTCCACACAGAATTACCAACTGACCCTGCTGGGGTTCAAACCAGCGACATTCTTGCTGTGAGGCGATCGTGCTACCCACTGCGCCAACATGACACCCTATCCCTTTAGTACCAGGTGTAAACAGGCCTGTGTCTTATCATTTTACCTTGACTTTCCAAACCTTTCAAAACCTGCTGTCTTCCTAAGAGTCTGAATCTGTTGACTAGGTAGAAATCCTGGTTTGTGAAGTAGCCTGCGACCAGCACAGAAGAATAAACCGCTGCTGTTTTTAGTCTTCCTTCTCCTCACTGCTTTCCTTTTTCCCCTTCATCTCTCCTTTTTCCCTTTCTCTCGCTCTTGATGTGATGAGAGAAAGATGCCTGGCAGCTGCTGAGGCAATGAAAGGTCACCCTGTCGTCGCGGCAACACGATAGCGAATGGGAGAAGCTGTCATCTCTCTGGCATTTTGATTGACAGGCTGCCTGGGCGACTTAAACTCTGTGGAGAAAAGACCTGACAAGGCAGAGCTGTCACCGGGCCCGCAGAGCCTGTGCTGTGTGTGTGTGTGGAGAGAAATGAAAATATAGGAGAAAAAAACATGTAAGGGAAACTAAATGAGATGGATGAGAGAGAGAGAGAGTATGGACACTGGATGTGCATTGAGAATAATAGTTTAGTATACAGTTATTTAAATGTGACTTGTTAAGGTAGAAATACACTTAAAATATTACTGTTCTCATAAAACTTACTTAAATAACAATTTGTTCACTTTTTTGGGGGCAAATGTTGTCTTAAAAAATATCAGGTTTGTTGTTTTAAATTTTACATACAGTAGTAAAAGATGCTAACATCTGCCCACAGTTTCAAGTACTGCTAATTAACTGCGTTTTAAATTTAGAGTATATTGTATGTTTGTTTGTTTTTTTGTTTGTTTAATTAAAAAATAGGGCTGCGTGATACATAAAAATGTAAGAAAATACATACATATACAGTTGAAGTAAGAATTATTAGCCCCCCCCCTGTTTATTTCTTTCTTCAATTTCTGCTTAATAGAGAGATTTCACATTTTTAAACTTAATAGTTTTAATAACTTATTTCTAATAACTGATTTATTTTATCTTTGCCATGATGACAGTAAATTATATTTGACTAGATATTTTTCAAGACACTTCTATACAGCTTAAAGTGACATTTATAGGCTTAACTAGGTTAATTAGGTCATCTAGGCAGGTTAGGGTAATAATGCAAGTTATTGTTTAACAGTGGTTTGTTCTGTAGACCATCGAAAAACAAAATGCTTAAAGGGGCTAATAATTTTGTTCCTAAAATGTTTTTTTTAAAAATTAAAAACTGCTTTTATTTTAGCCTAAATAAAACAAATAAGACTTTCCCCAGAAGAAAAAAAAATATTATCAGACAAACTGTGAAAAGTTCTTTGCTCTGTTAAACATCATTTAGGAAATATTTAAAAAAGGGAAAAAAAATTCAAAGGGGGGCTAATAATTCTGACTTCAACTGTGTGTGTGTGTGTGTGTGTGTGTGTGTATATGGCATTCCCATACTTGAAATCATAAATTACAAGTATGTAAATGAAAACAAGCATCTTTTATTTGTCAACAACCTGTCAAAATAAAGGCTTGGTGTGTTACTTTTTTATTTAAGAAATTATAATCAATACTTTCATTGTTTAATTTCATAGTGTAGTGGTCTAGTTGCAAAATGTACTTTATTTTGTTAACTTGTTCAGTTAAACTAAAACCTACAAAATCAATATAATGATCAAACCCAGCAGTCGTAAGACGTTAATATTAGGTTAGCTTTAGGTCATGATGTCTGGTGACCAAAATTCAATGTCTAGCCAGCATCTAAGGACAACGCTATTTTGAAGTCCAACAATGTTGATATTTGGTTGATTTTAGGTTGTGTTGGAAAGTGACCAAAATCCAATGTCGAGCCAACGTCTTAACTCAACGTCATATTGACATCAAAACCGACATTGTCAAAATAAAAAAAAAGTGTCAAAATAAAGACTTGGTGTGTTACTTTGTTTTTTCACTTAAGAAATAATAATCAATACTATATATTTTTAAAATGTCAACCGTGTAGTGGTGTAGTTGCAAAATTATCTTTATTTTGTTAAGTTGTTTATTTTTAATTATTCTAATGAATGCATAATAATGATCAAACCCATCAAGCACACAATGTCATTAGACATTAATATTTAGATTGTGAAAATTCAACATCAATGCTATTTTGACCTCCACTAATGGCGTCAAATGGCGTTAATATTATTTAGTTGGTTTTAAGTTGTGTTGGAAATTGACCAAAACCCAACATCATATTGACGTCAAATACTGACATTTATTCGTCAAGTATTGCAACCAAAATCCAACATCTGATAGACGTCATATTGGTAACGTCGACATAACATCAAGCTGTAACATCATTAGACGTTAATAATTGGTTAATTTTAGGTTGGAAGTTGGACATTCATGTCAGTCTGACGTTGACTTCTGACATCAACCCAATTTTTATTTCTAAACCAAATGCAGTGTCTCCACGTTGGGGTACATGGGATATCATGTTGACATATTGTGCCTGCTGGGAATAGTCATATTAAATGCAGGCAATCAAAACTCAGTTAAAGCTATTTATCTGCAACTATTCACAACATAAAAGACATTGCCATCTGGTGATTTATATATTTATCAGAAAAAAAAGTATTTGTTTATGTGTAGTTGTTTATTGTAAAGCTCTAATCTGAAATGTCTTTTCCATATCGATTTCAGTGCAATTAATGTCAAGCAAGCAAAAAATCTAGTCATTTGTATAGCAAATTATTTTCTGGATAATCTTTAAATAGCCTCACTTTTGCCTTTTTGTATTTCGCCAGACAGCATTTACCTTTCTTAATTGTCTAATTTATTCAGTCAAATTAATTAGCTGATTAATTCAATGTGCTCCCCCCCCCCCAAATATAATTAACTTTTCACAAGTTATTTATTTATCAAACCAACTTGTTGATCACCCTTACAGTTTTAGAAGCGCTGAACAACATTGACAGCTCTATTGACCCGCTTGCACACGCATTGACTTAATAGACACACTCTCAGTATGTGTGCACTTGTAAAAAACTGAAGAGTGTCGGTCTTCGTAGTCTACATGTTTTATTAATTATGGGAGCTGAAAGACACTCAGTCTCCCTGTGATCATTAATGCATGCAGCAGATAACGTATTTACATGTTCTCATGAATGATTCATGTGCAGAGAGGAAGAGTAAGAAGAGTCTGGTGTTTTGAGGAGGACCCTCTGCCCACGGGCTCTTGTTCAGTCTGTGTGTCTGAATACAGTACCTGCTCTAACATCATGCATGGCTATGGTATAGCGTAGTATGAGCTGTTTATCATTCAGCATAATTATGCATATTAATTTCACCTCAAGCAAGGCATTTATAGGTAGTTAAGGATACATTCACACATTCAAACGGTCTTTTTGTGTCACAACAAATGAGCAGATATCATTCATTTCCAGTGGAGAGTAGTGTAGGCGATTGTTTATGTGTTTACAAAACTTTCATATTTGATTTGAGCTGTGGATGCTTTAAAACGTTTGAACTTCTGTGGCTAGCTAGACTATATGCAACTTCCCGATTGGATTTTTTGTTATCTGATCATGTCCTTGTGCACAGGATGAGAATTATTTTTCTTTTCTTTTATTTTTTTTGCTCATCGAGAAAAACTTAATCCCCTTTTACTAATGTATTATTCGAAAATAGGTAATAAATGATTTTTTTAATATTTCTATTGTATTTTTTTATGCTGTCTTTTTATTTCCTCTTCAATTGTGGCTAGTCTGTTGATTTTTCTGTTTATTGTTTGCATATGTATTAATTCATTCCATGGATGCACAGAGAATAAAGGCAAAAAATCAATACAATTATTTAATTAATTAATTAGTTGGGGTGACATGGTGGTGCAGTGTGTAGCACAGTCACCTCACAGCAAGTAGGTCGCTGGTTCGAGCCCCAGCTGAGCCAGTTGGCATTTCTGTGGGAACTTTGCATGTTCTCCCAGTGTTTGCGTGGGTTTTCTCCAGATGCTCTGGTTTCCCCCACAGTTCAAAGACATGCACTATAGGTGAATTGAAAAACTAAATTGGCTGTAGTGTATATGTGTTACGGCTGGCTGCGTAAAAAAAAAAAAGAATGAATAGTTAAAAAGTTAAAATGTTGACTGTACATGTATACCTGAAGACAGAATATACTTTGTAGGGGTGTGATGAGACGCTTACACCACAAGACAAGACTAGATACAAGAATGGGTTTACGACAACTAGACAAGACTAGATTTTTACACTATATTTAAGAAATCTTTGATGATGAATATACAATTGAAAAATAGTATTTTATTAGCTGTTTTATGAACTATTAGGTGCTTTTTGTAATCAACGTGTAATGAATGTTATTTAACTTTTAATTTAATGAATTCTGCAGTAAAGGACATGTAAACATTGCAAAATATTTTGGTAAAAGCCTACGTGAATGGAAAATTGTTTTTTCCTATAGAATTTTAAATATTAGCAAAATGTTTGCTAATATATGAATGGAAAATAGATTTTTATTTGTCTGAAAAAAAATCACAAACTGCAAAACAATCAAGGTGCTTTTTAAAAAAAATTTAATTAATGGTATTTTATTTCTATTTAATTTCATTTCATTATTTTATTTTAATGAATTCTGTGCAGTAAAGGACATTCAAACACCGCTAAATATTTAGCTATAAACTCTACTGACTGCCTTCTCCCCCATACAATTTCACAAGAGGAATCGAACTCCTTTCCAAAAATGTAACTTAAAATTCATGCAATTTTTGATATTTCATTTTAATGTTTCATTTGTGTTTACGACGATTATGAATTTAAGCGTATCTGAAGTGCTACTTTTTCGCTTGGATATAAACCTCTGTTCGACGTGGCAGCCGCTGAACTCCGATAAAAAATAAATAAATAAAGGAAACAAAAATACAGTTATGTCACACTCGGCCAAGCTACCGAGTGACACACGCAACTCCCGAGCCCAGTCTGGGTTGCCAGGTTTACAGTTCAAATCAAATCCTGCCTCCAATCTTCAGTGGTAAATTGACCCTCATGCTTCATCATAACATCACAACTCATGAGACAACATTTCATCTTGACGATTTAATCTTGTGAGATCTCGTCATACGATCTCATCATACGAGATCTTGTCACATCCTTAGTACTTTATGTACGACTTATTTTTTCTCCAAGGAAAAGCGTATATAATCATATAGCGATATTTACATATTTGAGCTTAAAACAAATGAGAATGAAAAAAAAGAAAAGAAAATTCCATATGACCACTTGGGAACGAATTCAGACAGTCGTGTAAAAAATATCCATTAATTAACCCTCATTTTCACTTTTTAGGAAAAAGTTGTACACATTTTGCTTGCATATAAGTTTTCTGGATATACAAATGGGACGTCTCATATCAGACCCATATATAAACCTGGATGCAGCCTGCACATCTGTATGTGTTTGGGGGATTTTGTAGACACTGAGGGGGGAAAAGCTTTGAAGTTCCTGGACACTAAGAAACCTGGAGAGCTGATCTGCATTACTGTGGAGCAGATGACCGAGCGTCTGTCTGTAATATAGTCAGTGTGTGTGTGGCGCTGTTGTGTGTACATCGCATCCATTTTGCCTTTGTGTTTGTTTTGAAGTGTAATATTGTGTTTGAGCTCCCGTCTGTCTCCCTCTTATAACACGCTCCAGCAACACAGAGCAAAACAAAGGAACTGCTTTGCGTGATGCCGGGTCTTGATTGGCGCTCTCAGTGTAAGCGGACCCCTTCCCCCCCAAGGGAATTATCTGCCAAAGCGCCCACGCTGCTCTGGTTTTAATAATAATTATCTAAAATCGCACCAATTAGCCTGCAGCTATACAAGAAACTGAAAGAGCGGGCCGAGGGGAAGAAGGGGAAACGAAGCAGAGGAGAAGAATTAAGACTGTGAGGTCGCTCTGCTTATCTGTGTGTGCAATATCACTAGCAGATGATAATACCTGCTGTAAAGAGGGCCTGTATGTTGGTTTTGCAGTGGGGTATATTGCAGTGTCTGTCTTTTTTCTTTAGTTTGTTTTCCTCTGTTTTTAACACTTTTTTCCTCAAAAAACACCTTTAGGGCTCAACAAAATGATCGGCGTATTGCAAACTGGCAAACAAGGCCTGTTTGAGGGTTTGGTTCAGCTATAGCAAAGCTGAGAATGACATGGTTGTGGCGAGGGGGCGTGGCCGAGAGCCGTGGGAACGGGGTGAGGCCACCGCGTGAGTGGATACACGTGCGGTGCGCACCTGCCTCGGATCCCACGGAAGGAGCTCTGGACCATAAAAGGAGGACCGATGGCAGAGGAAGCCGAGAGAGGACCGGGCCCGGGCATGTTATTTTACTTTTGCTTTCAGTTTGACGGCAGTCTCCGCGAGGAGCTGCCGTCCGTTTGTTTTGATTTAAATGGCAGTCTCCGTGAGGAGCTGCCGTCATTATTATTAATAAATCATTTTAAAACTCCGTCGGTTCTCCGCCTCCTTCTTCCCGGCGGCCAAAGGGCCGTAAACTTCATTACAATGGTCAAAATAGTAGTTATCAGTGTTGTTATCAGTGCATTTTGTGCTTGTTGACCAGGAAGTTTTACATATTGAACACTGCTTATTTGTCACAAGCTAATACACAGTATGTAACTCATGATTCGATTCGATTCAACTTTGAATTCCCGATTCGATTTTCTATTAATTAGTAAAGGAAAATGTGTTCATTTATTAGGCTGTTGCTGCAAGTTTATTTGTAACATTCATTTATTTTCCTTTGGCTTAGTCTTTTATTTATCAGGGGTTGTCACAATGGAATGAACCGCCAACTATTCCGGCAAATGTTTTATACAGCAGAGGCCCTTCCAGCTGCAACCCAGTACTGGGAAACATCCATACGCGCGCACACACACACACACACACACACTCCATACACTATACACTATGGCCAATTTAAGTTTATTCAATTCACCTATAGTGCATGTCTTTGGACTGTGGGGGAAACTGGAAAACCTGGAGGAATTCCACGCAAACACAGAGAGAACATGCAAACACCACACAGAAATGCCAACTGGTCCAGCTGGGACTTGAATCATTGACCTTCTTGCTGTAAGGCAACAGTGCTGACCACTGGGCCACTGTGCCACCATTTGTAACAATGAAACATAACAAAAATGAATAGAATTTTTAAAACAAAGCCCAATTCAAATAAGTTACACAAGATTAATCTTTTCATATAAACAGAGTAAGGTTTTGTCTTTAGCGTAACCTCTTAGTGTTAGTTTGCTATGAGACAATGATGCACAAAAGGTCAAGGTCAACTTTATTAACAGTATATAGCATTTTTAAACAACATGAATGTTGACCAAAGTGCTTCACAAACATGACAACAATAATAAACAATTAAAGAGACAATAGCAATAATAAAAGAAAATAATTTGTATGGCCAATGAGTCCTAAAAAAGGAAAAGAGAGCCCCCGCCCATACTCAAAATTCTGTTTCAGTTTAAAGTACATCAGCATACTGAAAAACAGTCTTTAAACCTTTAACGTATATCATTAAAAAGCAAGATGAACAGAAAAAATACAAAGTACACTATGCTAAAGGAAGTCAATTTCTCTCAAACTCATGTTACTCTAATTGCATTGGAATTTGTTTGACATCTAAGACTATTTGAATTGTCACATACAGTTTTTGAATCGATTTTCAACCAATTTTCAGATCCCTACATGCATACAATAGACACAACACACTCATGCACACATAATAATAAGTGTGTGTGTGTTTGTGTGTGTTATGTACTTTATGTGTGTCTGTGTTCCAACTATTTGTAGAAGTCAACTACCACATCAGCTAAATAAAATCCATGTCTGCTCATCATTTACTCTTCGTCTAGTTGTTTATGAACTTTATGAGTTTCTTCTTATAAACACAAAAGTATATTCTGAAGAATAAGAAAACATTGTGCATTTATGAACCACCATTAGAAACACTCTTCTCTCTAAAAAAATAAATACCCCCCCAACTCTCTCAGTTCTCTGAGCACATACAGTTCCTTTGTCTACTTTGCATTACTTGTATGTAGTCCCTCTCATTGAATCGCTAAATAGAGAATCTTTTGTGGATTATGGATAAAATATGCTAATTTTAATAGTTTAATAATTTTTTTTGACTTTTGGAAATCACTAAGGGTGCCATGTCATTGTCCTGCGACCCCCACTTTGGGAACCATTGTGCTAAATGATTAAATATATATAAAAATGAAGTTAGCAAACCTGTAACCATTGACTACCTGAATATTTTGTTTTTCCTACTATGGAAGTCAATGGTGACTGGTTTGACAAGAGAAGGGAAAGTAAAAGATGACAAAATATGCATTTTTGGGTGAACAGTCCCTTTAACATTGTAATCTTGCTTTGAATAATATTTTATAGATCAAGTGTACTCAAAGTTTTTCTTATAAAGGGCCCAAAAATCAAACTTGATTGAGGGCTCTGAGCCAAAGTTGAATATACCAAACCGTATTACATAAAGTTCGCCATGTGTAATTTCCTAATTTACTTTGCTAATATTTAAAAATACCTAGAAAACATTGCTTTAAGACATATAAATTAATGATGCAGTAGCATTGTAATATTTTCTAATGAACTTAGTAAAGTATAAACATAAACAATCACATATATAACACAATGGAGATCAATGCTAAATACACTAGTCGAGCTGCTCCTGTTTGGCTTGATTTGCTTGCTGATGTCTTGTAAAATGTTCTCAAGTATCAGTATTTACATTTTCAAAGTCTGATTGATTTACAACATTAAATTTTAGTTGGCTCTTTTGTAGCTTCTCAACTAAACAAATAAACAAATGGTCACTTTAAATTGGAAATGATGATCTCTGTCTGCCTCAGTCAACTCCCCATAATTCGCCCTTTTCAGATAGTATGAGGAGGCCAAAACAAAGGTTACCATGGGCCAACTTTGGGTGCCTTTGTTATAGAACAATTTGCATGCATATCCACCCCTCACTTCCATCCTTTTCATCCTGCCTTCTCTATCTCTTGTATTTGTGTATATATATATATATATATATATATATATATATATATATATATATATATATATATATATATATATATATATATATATATATATATATATATATATATAATTTGTACTTTTTTCAATGTGTATCTATGTTCATATATCTTTGCCTCATCCTCCTCTGCCTTACCGTGATCTGATCAGTGATCATGTAGCACCACCTGCAGGTCAGCAGAGAGGTAACACTCTCTACACAGGTGCCTGATATAAAAATATACACGCATGATTGTTATTTCACTGGCACGTTTCACAGGAGCCAACAGAATCAATGCTCTTTGTGCTTATCTGTATCAATATAACATCACAAGAATGAGAGCTTGTGCTTTAGAATATTACTGTGCACACTAACACAATAGTTTCTTTAGATTTCTTTTTCTTATTTAAATGTCATCCCTTCTCAAAGCTCACATGCAACTCATCCACCCTATTGCTTTCTTTTTAAATCCCTTTTTGTGCCTCTAGGCTTTAAAAGAAGGTCTGTGTCCCTCATTTGCGTTTTGCTTGCTTTTGCATTATTCATACAACAGTTGGCTTCATTTTCCTCTAGTGCCAACCCAGGGCTGGAGATAAAGTGTTATATGCATGTACATGTTGTGTTCTTGTGCCATGTTTTTTTTTTTTCCTTTGATGAATTTTATTGAAATGTTGCAGATGTAAAGTCCTTTTAATGCATATGTATTTACCTCCAGTAATTCTTTGGATTTATTGCAATTTGAAAGGTAAATCAATATGATGAAATCAAAATGAAAGGACTTTAAATGTAATATGTGAGAGTTGTCGTGTAAGCATGACACATTTATGCTTTACATTGTTTATTTTTGTGATTTTTTTTTCCTACAAATTAAGGCTACATTGGATTAACTTTTATGTTAATGTTAAATTTGAAATGTGATACATTATTTTGATAATTGAACATTTGTATCTGCTATATAATCTAAAACTTACTGCAACAAAAACAAAGGACATGATTATTAATTTTAGAAGGAATAACAGCTGTGGTGACTTACATCAGGGGTCAAAAAGTAAAATGCATGGAGAACTACAAATATTTGGATACCAAAAGGCTAAATTGTCCATAGTGTATGACTGTGTGTGTGAATGAGTGTGTGTGTGAATGTATCCCAGAGATGGGTTGCAGCTGGAAGGGCATCCGCTGCGTAAAAAAAAAATTTGATGGACAAGCTGGTGGTTCATTGCGCTGTGGCAACCATAGGTTAATAAAGGGACAAAGCTGAAAAGAAAATAAATAAATGAAAATTGACCATGTTTAAACTGTGAAGCTGTGTGCAAGAAGGGGCTTTTTTGTCTCAGAACGTTTTTACATTGGCCCCAATATGCGTGTGTTTTCTTTCCTGCCTTTATTGAGTCTATTATTGAGTCTATTCCATTTTACACTCTGGAAGTCTGTCTCTTAAAAAGAGGAATAGACTGAGTCAGATTATTTGGTGGTCTAGCAGGTTGATTGGTGAATTAGTTGACTTTTGAATCCTTGTATACGCAGCTTTTACAGATAGCGCAGGACATTAGAAGCTTTAGCTCTCATCCCCTGAGAAGTTTAACCTACTCTCTTCCAGTTGAAAGTTTCAGATGCTGTAGAACAAAACGTTACAGGAATAGCTTTGTTTCATCATCAATTGACACTCTGAATAAATTGTAATATTTTATAAAGTATTTTTTTTACATGTACAGTTTTTTGTGTGTATATTGTGTGTGAACGTGTGATTTAATTGTTTGTATCAAATGTCAAATTGAACTGAACTGAACTGAACTAAATTGCTAAATTGCTACATATTTGGATCAATTACATTGGTCCCACTTTATATTAAGTGTCCCTAACTACTATGTACTTACATAAAAAATAAATACAATGTACTTACTGTGTTTATAATGTATTTGAGAACACTTGTGGGGCTTTTGGGTTGGAATAGAGGTTGGGTTATGGACAGGTTTGGTGGCATGGGTAGGTTTAAGGGTAGGTTAAGGTGTAAGGGATGGTCAATAGTGTATTTACAAATGTAATTACAAAGGTTAATTACAGATGTAATTAGATACATGTATTTAATCAAGCATAAGTACACAGTAAATACATGTATTTACACAAAAAGTACTTTGTAGCAAACTATTAATTCCTTTGTAAGTACATATTAGTTAAGGCAACTTAATATAAAGTGGGACCATTACATTTTATTTTATTTTTTGTCCAAAATAATTGAACCGAATTTTTGAATGTTTTTTAATGGTTATTTTTATATATTAAATTGTTATTATTATAGTAACACTTTAAGGTGTCCCTTTTACAATTTATAACAAAAACTAATTAGATAAACATGCATACAATATGTCACATGCACTGTATATAACATTTATTCTGTTTTGGGTTTTTTTCAGCAGCATGTTTGGTTCATAGATTTTTAAATGAACTGTTTTTACAGACTGTCTGGAGGGGGCTGTTAGACTAATCAAGTAATAAGTTATAGTAATTGTCGGCTGGAAGGGCATCCGCTGCGTAAAACTGTGCTGGATAAGTTGGCGGTTCATTACGATGTGGCGAGCCCGGATTAATAAAGGGACTAAGCCGACAAGAAAATGAATGAATGAATAACACTTCTTTTGTTTTTTGGGGGGACAACTTAATTGTTTCATGTTCATTCCACTTCAACTTCATATTGTCCCAACACAAATCGATTATGTGCAACCAAGCATTTTTTACAGTGTATTTGAACTTGTCATTGCTTTTTAGAGTCATTGAGTACATCCCTACCTAAAATATGCCTCTAACATTTTTTTTGCATGAATTATAAGTCTTCATAATTTATAATCTTACATGAAACTTTGTCTTAAATTATTATGTTTTCTTTGAAACAACTTGTATTGACGTAAACAAGGCTACATGGGAAGAAAAAAAGCCTTTGATTCTTATTCTCACTGCATATTAATTATTAATCTCCAGTAATCTTTAGGATATTGCACTTTGATTACATACTATAATGTTTTATGTAAAGCTTGATGATGGGAAAATCAAATGTGTACAACATGTTACAGAAGTTTTTGCATGATTTATTACTCTATTTCATAGTCTTATAATAACATGCAACTTCTTATTTACTGTTAATAGAGATAAGTTGACTTAAAAAGTGAGTAAACATGTTGTTTTGAACGTGATTTAGTTTAATTTAATTAAACAAGTGATTAAACTGTGCTGTTTTGAAAGAGATTAGTTGACCTTACCTAAAAAAAAGAAGAGCAAACCTGTTACCTTAAATTATTAAGTAAATATGCACAATTAGGTCAAGTCAACTTGCAGGTTACAACAGGTTTGCTCTTCTTTTTTTTAAGTAATTTCCGTAAAATCCCTTTTAAATGTCTAAAATAAAATCCCATGTTCATTGGAGAAAAATCTGAAGAAAAATTACATCCTAAATACCTAAATATGCAGTGAAAGGTTAGTTCCATCTCATGTTAATTATGCAGTAAAAACAGACTTTTTCCTCCCTTACTTGGCTCTCTTTGCTCTAAAGGGTAGCCAAGGCCACGTTTAACTTTCTTAGTGGTGTCATAACGCAGTAAATCCTGATTTGTCAGAGGCAGTAAAAGAGTTATCTGGAGGAGCTGTAAATCATGTTTAGCTCAGCCGACTGCAGCTTTTTACAGACACCTCTTTAAGTGTGCCGAGACGATATGATAAGAGATTCAGGCGTCTGAATACAAGCAGCGAACATCTTCAACGCATAACTCTTAGCCATACGCTACATCCTCTTCCATGTTGTTTACACAGCTTGTCATGCCGATATCAGTCACTCGCAGGGCATTCAATCTTATCAGCCCAGGCCAAGGTCCAGAGACATGCGTGATGTGTTTGTTTTCACCCCTCATTAGATGTAACAAAGCTTAATTAAGCCTCACTTATCTCCCAGACGTGCCATTCACGACCGTGCCATTGATAGAGGCGGAAAAAACCTACGTGTGCATATTTTTCTACACGACTGCATCTCTGGAGGATGTTTGTAGAAGACTCATCCTGGAATCATAGAACAGAAGGGGTCAAACAAACTGATAAAAGAAAAGCACCGATGCGAAGCATGCTGTTTCCAGTCTATCGCTTTGATGGTACAAGGAAATGTTTTTGTGCTCTATTTTAACCTAATTATTAACCTACTTAATCTTAATTTATCTTATCTTAACTTTTATTTTATCTTAATGTCTTTTTAAAATGCTTATTACTGCACACTAAAAAATGCTTGGTTGCTTCAATTTAAAGTTGAGGGAAATATGGACAAGTCTAGTTATTGGGTTAAGCATTTCTTTTAAAGACGTCCACTGTCATGTTGGAGTGATGTAAACACAATACTTATTTTTTTCTTATTTCCTGACGTTAAAATAGTAATTTTGAGGCCCGCCGCAATGTGACGTAGGAGTGTGGTTTTTCCCGCCCACTGAATTGAGTGACAAGCACCATGTTTCTATAATAACATGTACACACACGTCCACAGAACATTTTTTTGCAAAGAAACTGGGATTAAAATTTCTGTTTAAAACGTTTTAAAAACAGAGCATGTTTGTAATAAAGACAGTAAAATCTGTATGTTACTCTTCACCGATATAATCACTACGGCCACATGGTGTTAGTAAACGTGCATATATGTGTGTGTGTGTGTTTGTGTGTACTGCAAATGCCATTTGTGTGAGACTCATCATTTCAGAAAGACTTGAATAAACTCCACCACAAATACATGAAATAAACTTACTTAGTATTTTTGACCAATGAGCTGTATTTCAGCTTCATCCAAATCTTTCTCTGTCAGTGACTGCTGTTTATCTGATGTAATGCAGGAGAAGCAGACACACACACGGGAACGGTGGACGAGGAGAAGCAGCTCATTTGCATTTAAAGCCACTGGCTTTAAATGCAAACATCTTTAAATTTAAATTTAAACATCTACACTGTACTCAAACACCTAAATGGGCAAATTCTGGAGGCTACAATAAATAATCTGATGGGTATTTTGAGCTGAAACTTTACAGACACAATCTGGAGATATTAAAGGCTTACATTACATCTTGTAAAAAAGGTAAAATAGGTGCCATTGAAAAATGTGGGTATTTTACCCAGTTCGGCTTGAAACAACATACAACTAGAACATTATTTGCTTTTGTGACATGCATCTAAAATATTTTAATGCATGGCAATCCATTTATTATCACTTATATGTTTGACCCTGAACCACAAAACAACAGCAGATTCAAACTAATATTTTTAAAATGAGCTAAATCAACACAATTCTTGATGTTTTTTTGTGATAACTTAGATGGATGTACATACTGTATGGATGGCAATGATTGATTATTTGTATGCGAGAAATCACAAGAATATTAAGCAATGTCCATGTTTCTTGAAGTTTATTTTTGTAGATTTTCTACTGTAAATATATAAAAACATATTTCTTGATTAGTAAAATACTCTGCTCAGGCAATTTTCTCAATATGTAAACTTTTTAAACCCTCCGATTTTCAAATTCATCGATAGAGAACTTATTTACTTAGCTGTCAGGTAATGTAGCTGTATAAATCTTAATATTAATAAAAAAGCCATATATTCAGAACACAAATCTAAATGTGTGTATGATTTGCAAACTTTTAGCTTGCCATTTATTACAAATCACTCCCAAATTAAAGTCATAGCACATTTCAAGGGACAAAATGACATCAGATTTTTGAAAATTGTGAATTATACAACATCTCATATTTATTTATTGGGTGCTGCAAATGAAAACAATACTGAAATCGCAGAAGAGCTCAAACAAGCTGACAAAAAAGAAAACAGTCAATGCGCCACATTCAAATTCTTTATTTGTCTTCCTTTTTGTTTCCAGTGTATCGTGTTGATATAACAAGGCAAGGCTTTTGTATGACAAGCTCCAGTTATCTGAGCATCTCGAGTGACAGCCAAACCAAATCTTTGCGTGCGGACGTTCTGATTGGCTCGCTTCCCATCTTTGTATTCCTCCACAAAATTGCCGCTCGCAGGGTAGCAAAACTCATTTGCTGTGTTTACTGAGAGGAAATGTGCTCGAGTCCTGCTCCCGTCCCTCTGCAGGGCAGCGAACGCACCACAGAGACAAATGATTCGCCATTGGCCGTGATTTTTCGAGATGGCTCAGTGGGGGGAACCAGGAAGCGGGGCAGCAGGAGGGGAAGTTGCGCCCAGGCAGGGGAATAGACGGCCTGCTGGGAAGGAGATGGCTTTCTCTGACACAATCCGCCAGGAAGCTGTGGGCTCCTGAAATTGGGGGTGAAAAAAAAATGCTCTGAATTTGTTCTGTCGGTTTCGCCCTTTCTCACTTACATCCCTCTCGCCATCTCTTTACTTTCAGCGGCAAGGGGTGGTTCTGAATGACAAGGCAAAGCTTCCTCCCCTCTGGTAAAAATAATAAATAATGAATTATTTGTGTGTGCGTTTGGATATGCATATGAATTTGTGAATAGCTTGCAGAGTGTTAGTCTCACAGCCTTGAGTTTCTTGCTCCTAGGGTTGGTTTTGTTGTTTTGTGTGCGCCTTTTTATGCTGCTGTGTGTGTGGGATGTGTGTCTTGTATTGTTTTACAGGCAAGGTTATTGAGGCAGTGATAAGACTGTGAGTCTCAGAGGCCGGTTAGACAGTCTGACCTTGCAGTGTGTGAGCTGAGAATATGCAGACTGGCAGGCTAGGGGTCAACGCATCCCACAATCCCTCGGTAGCCTGTCTTTAGATTCAGGAAAAGTAAGAGGAGTTCATTGTGTTTTCTGTTTTTTGGAGCTCAGAGTGTAAAACATGCATGACGCAAAATAATGCAGCTGCCTAAGAAATGTCTGTGTTGAATGCAGTGTTGATAATGGTATTTTGTTGGGGTTTTGAATGTAAATGTTTTAAAGTGGCAGCAGAATAAATAAACATGCTGTAGCAACAAACTTAAAGATTATTTAGACTTACTAAAAGAATTTAAAGCAACCCTTGCTCATTCTGATTAAATACCCCTATGTACATTTTTGGAGAGCACCAAATATGTCCCTGGAGCTACTATTTTTTGCGGTTTTTATTTTCGTGAATCCACCAGAGGCTGTTGTGTATTCTTTTTGAGATCTTAAATTTCTATATGCTCTTCTCACATAGTTCCACCAGAGGCCGCTGTCGACTGACTGACAGACTGATCAATTGACTGACCTACCCTCCTCCTTTCCTAAACCCAACTAAACGTTTTTTTTTAAAAAACATCGATTGACCAACGCCCACTCACTTCCTTAAACCCAACCGATAGTGTTTTTAAAAGCAATCCAGAAAAAGAAAAACTCTCGCAGAAGCCTAATTTTTACTACATTTTCAAATGTTACCACACTCTCACCCTGTTTTTTACTTGTTTGTTTTATTTTTTGGCTTTTGTTTTTGTCTTACCTGCTTTCTGGAACCGTTCTTCACTAGACTCAAACCTTAAAGTCGAAATGGTCATACGTTCCTCTGGCCTCATAATTTGCGATCTCCAGACATGTATAGAGGGGTACGTTTTCAAAACGAACCTATGTTTATTTAAAGCCCTGTCTTCATTTGTATATTTATTATTCTGTTGTATTTGTTTGTGCTATTGGTTGTACTATTATTATTTGTTCTTAGTCAATACTGACTTGCGTAATGGTTAAACTGATTAAATGTTTTATAATATAACATTTTTTGTTTTATTTTTACAAATATTTTATATAATGCTAAAACACTTAAAAACAGAAAATATAGAAAAAAAATTAAAAATGTACATTAAGAAACTAAATATACTACATTTAATTAAATATCATTAAATTAGTATTATAGCTAATACAGACTCAACAGATTTTACTATATTTAATTGTAATTCAAACTAATAACCAGTTCTTGCTCTATTCCTTTTTCTCTCTTTTCTCAAACATTATTAAAGAAACACTATAAATGTATTATTATTATTATTATTATTATTATTATTATTATTATCATCATCATCATCATCATCATTATTATTATTATTATTAATGTTGTTTTTGCTGTTATTTAAAATTGCCACAATAAATAAAATGTACTCTAAATAGATATAAACGCACACACACACACACACACACACACACGCACGCACGCACGCACGCACGCACGCACACACGCACGCACGCACGCACGCACGCACGCACACACACACACACACACACACACACACACATTATCAGTGTTTTTTTCTTCTCTTTTATTCATCATTAAAATATAGAAAAATAAAACACTATTTTAATTGTATTATTATTATTATTATTATTATTATTATTATTATTATTATTATTATTATTATTATTATTAACATTATTGATGTTGTTTTTGCTGTTATTTAAAATTGCCATAATGAATAATAAATAAATATTTAGTTTAGTATTATATATTAATATTAGTATCAATGTTTTTTGTTGCTGTTGGGATTTAAAAAAATGATTTAATAAATAATATTCTTATTTCAATCTTAAGTTCTGTTTTTCCCCTTTTTGTAAAACAGTTACAAAAATTAATAACTTTTTTAATATATATATATATATATATATATATATATAATGTCTACGAATACGTGTATATTAACAGTGAATAATCAAACCTGGACTCTTGAGCACTGATCAACCCTTTTATACCTTCGCGGAAAAGGAAAATATGTAAATGATGAGCAGAAGTGGGTGGAATGCGATTGACATTCCCATTCATCCTGGCCCCCATGATCTGCAATTAATGGTCAGACCCAGGTCTGACATCCCTCTGTGCGGTAAATACAGAAATCTGCAGCCTCGAGATGGGTGGATCTCCGTGCTCAGACAAAGAACGATGAGTGTGGACTGTGGGTGGAGCAGAATTTACTGTAGGTGGAGCTCTTGTGTCGGAGTTCGGTGTCAGAATGTTTTCCACCTGCTGGTATAGAGGACAGGACAGCTGTCTTTGTGTGGGTGCGAGTGTGTTAAATTGTGCGCTTTTCAGAGACGGCGGGTGAGAATTGAGCATATAGTAGGGTTTTTTTAGTCTGTGGATGCATTTAGAGTATGTGACCCCAATTAAAGCATTAGTAGCACATTATAGCTGATTTATTAAACCACATTTAAATCATATTGCCATGGGATTTTCATTAGAATATATATTAAATGTCTTTATGATTCCTGTTCATTTTAGTGCTACCACCTTTCATTGATTTCCTTTTCAATTAGTAGCTCATGGATGAAAGTATATATTTCCATGAGACACTTATGTTTTGTTGTACATTATACATGAATGCATTTTAAAAGAGAGCACTGTTATTGAATTTTAGAGTTAATCTATATGCATGTCATCTAATGATTTTAAATGAATTAATTGCATATGACAATGCATCAACTCTTCATCAGGCACCAAAACAAGCATTTAAAGCACTAGTATTGTGCTTTGTATCACACAAATTAATTTGCATTGAGGTGTAGGCTCTATGTTTAATGCTAGAACAATACAATACAGTGCTTGATTTAATTAAGTGTCATATAGAAATCTACATCAACACCAACTCATGATTTCAAATGCAGCTCATCATATAAGGCAGTGAAAAAGCAGCACAAATTTGAGAATAAAAAAGCTGCACTTAACAATTTTTGAAAATACTGATACACAAAACACACTGGCAGCCAATCAACAGTGAGGGGCATGTCTAGTACCTATAGCAGATATGTCATAAATAGCTGTGGTCCACTTTGGTTATGGGCATGATTGATTTGGTTTCAAAAACCAATAGTGTTTGGCAAAAATCACTCTAATCATCTTTAGATTAAACTCAACTGGCTTGATGTTTGTAGAACAATACATTCACTGTACATGACAGCATGCCCATGAATAAATTTCATCATATACTGTACAAAAGTGTTAAACCAAAACAAGCTTTTAAAGCACTGATTTTATCAGATTAAATAAATTGCATTGAAATGTAGTTGGCTTAATGGTTAAGGGTAAAACAATGGAGTTTATATTGCATATTACAAAGAAACTTGCATACAAGTCATCGTATATGACAGTCTAATGTAATCTCATGATAGTTAGTTTATTAATGCTAATTGACGATAGTTAATGCTTATTCGTATTAATTTGTAGAATCTTATGAGGTTTGGGGTGGGATTTGGGGCATACCTCTTTTTAAAAATGTTTTTCATAATATTGTAATAGAATGAATTTGTACAAATTAGCCACTTTCCTGACAATATGTAAAATAGAAATGTATCCTCATGAGATCTGACTGACAGTCGAGCATACTCTCCATCAAGCACCAAAACAGATAATTCTTCATATAACAGTGTTAAGCGAACACAAAAACAAGCAATAAAGCACTAGTAGCACTTTTTTTTTACATTAATTAAGTTGAATTGAGGTGTAGTTGGCTTAATGGTGTAATTGGCTTAAAATCGTTTTCATCCCATATTATATAGAAATTGACATACACAACAACAAGTGCAATGAGAGTGAATGGGTGTTTCCCAGTGATAGGTTGCAGCTGGAAGTGCATCTGCTGCATAAAACATATGCTGGATAAGTTGGGGGTTCATTCGGCTGTGGAAACCCCGGATTAATAAAGGGACTAAGCCGAAAAGAAAATGAATGGATGAATGAATGAACAACAAGTGCACTTATTAGTCAACAAGTTTAGCATACTCTCCCTCAAGGAAAAAAAATGAATGGAAAAGTAAGAAAATGACTGCACAATTAGCATATTTGATCAGAATTGGTTAATTTAATTCGTTAGTAGTTGGTTTTATATTTAATACTTGGACAATACAGTTGCTCTTATTGAAATTGAATGTTTATTGCATATTAATTAGAAATTCAGTTTCATTACTTTCAAGTGCAGTTTATCATATATAACAGCATATTCACTGGCAAATGAAGCACTAGTTGCACATTTAAGATTAAAGGTGCACTAAGTAACATTTGAAATACGCTATTGCTGTGTTTGTTTTGGCACTTTCAGATAATAACAACTTTTACCAAAAGAATCATTTAGTGCACCTTTAAATTGAATTGAAGTTCAGCTTGTCTTATGTTTGTAGAACACATTTACACCAGACACTTTGTTATGATCACTCAACATCTCAAAAAAAGTGTGCTTCACACAGGTGAGAGGGCTTGACAAGCCACCTGTCGTAACACTCTTCTCTCAAAAAAAGACACTCCTACCTAACTCGAGCTCTCAGCTCTCTCTTGCACATACAATTCCTTTGTCTATTTAGCATTCCTTGTATGTATTGCCACTTCTTATTGAATCGCTGAATGCCTCCTTGGGTTATTTTGGGCAAAAAAGCTCCTACAATATGACTACATGTACTGTAAAAGTAATGTGAATTTAAAGCAGTGCAGTTGTAAATTTTGATTGCATATTTTAAAGAAATTCACATGCTTGTCAATGAATTAAACCCGTACCATAATAGTACACTGTAAGAAAAATCCTGGTTGCCTTACATTTTTAAGCTAAATCAAAGTATATAGGTTATATTGTAAGTTAAATTAACTTAAAACAGCTTGCAACTTAACTTAATAAGTTATAATGAACTTAAAGCATATGTTGTCATGAATAATTGATCATATCATTTTTACAGTGTATAAAGCAAGCACCAAAACAAGCAACAAAGCCCTGATGGCGCATTTGATCAGATTAATTAAGCTGCGTTCAGCTTTAGTTGCCTGTATGTTTAATGCTAGAACAGTATAATGGCTCTAATTGAGATGTTGTTTTTGCTGCATATTATATAGAAATCTACAAGCACGTCAACAAGTGACTCGTATATGACTCCTTCAAGCACCAAAACAAGCATTTCTCCATGCAATTTCTTGCCTTTTCTTTCCTTTCTCCTTTCCACCGCTCTTCCCTCCCTCTATCTCTTTCTCTCTCTCTCCCTCCCTCCATCTACCGCAGGCCCTCCATCTCTGTGGTCTGTCAGCATGCTTTTTCATTTGGCTTGTTGCTACAGGGGGCTCGGCGCTGGCAGATTACAACTCGCCAGCCAGTCATTTTCGATTTATCTGAGCTCTCCCTACTCCCCCCGCTCCCTCCACCCTGCGCCTCGCACTCGCCCCGGTCGGCATCAATCCACACACACACACACACACAGCCATTTGTCAGACCCTCCTTCCATTTCTCTCCTCCTCCACCTCCTCCCTCCTTCGATTGGCACGAAGAAAAAAAAATTGCGCTCGCGAGCTCGGAGACAAAAAAGAAATATTGTGTCAGGGGAAGCGTTTAAGTTGGAGGAGGCAGCCAGGGTTGTGTTATTACTTAGGGCTCTGTCACCACCGATGACCCCAGAGAGTGGAGAGTATCGATCGCTTGTCACTCAAAGCATTCAGCAGATTGCATTGACAAAAGCTCGTCCAGGCCTTTAATAGCAAGGTTAGCAGCCTTGGCGGAGGCCCAGGAGAAAAGTCTAACTGAGCCCCCATTACATGGTGGCTTTTAACCAGTCCCCCGGCCCACAGAGTGGATTGATAACAGTAAGGAAGTAATTTTAGGCTCATAATTGCCTTCCTCTGGTTGACATTTGTGCCCCTAAGAGCCTGTAAAGAGAGGAAAAAAGGGAATAAAGAAAAGCCCTGAAGACAGAGACGATGAAGGTTGCTGTTGTCTGGTGATAAAGCAAGTGAAATGTTTGGCTGGAATGGGAAAGGGAATCTGGTCGATTTTTTAAATGTTGGCTGTGGATGTGCAAAATTAATCTGCTTGATTTCTAGTACACTAATTAGGAGTCATTATGTAAGGATAGATTGGGTTTATTTAGAGGTGTTTACATAAGATACTTCATTCATTTTCTTTTCGCCTTAGTTCCTTTATCATTCTAGGGTCGCCACAGCGGAATGAACCGCCAACTTATCCAGCATATGTTTTACGCAGCGGATGGCCTTCCAGCTGCAACCCATCACTGGGAAACACCCATACACTTTCATTCATACACATACACAACCGACAGTTTATCTTACCCAATTCACCTATACCGCATGTCTTTGGCTTTGTGGGGGAAACCGGAGCACCTGGAGAAAACCAACGGCAACACCCGGAGAACATGCAAATTCCACACAAAAATGCCAACTGTTCTAGCCGATACTCAAATCAGCGCTGTCGCTTCACATCAAGAAGGTTGTTCTGGTTTCCACCACAGTCTAAAGTCATGTTCTTTAGATGAATTGGGTAAACAAAATTGGCTGTAGTGTATGTGCGTGTATGGGTGTTTCCCAGTACAGGGTTGCAGCTGTAAGGGCATCCACTATGTAACATATGCTGGAATAGTTGGCGGTTCACTACGCTGTGGCGACCTCTGACATAGAGACTAAGCCGAAGGAAAATGAATGAATGAATGTAAATGTACTGTACATGTATACTACAAGAATAAATTGTTGATAACATTGTGAAACGTTTTGTATAGATAGTACATTGACTTTTTTCTAATTGAATGTATTTTATAATGCAATTTTATTCCTGACAAAAAGCTGAATTTTTGCAGCTGCACTTTAACATAATGATCCATAATTTAACGTAAGTTAATGTATTTACTAAAATGAACAAACAATTAGTAATACATTTATTACTGTATTTATTCATTAATTAATTTATTTTCCTTCGCTTTCAGTCCCTTTATTTATCAGGGGTCGCCTCAGCGGAATGAACCGCCAACTTATCTAGCATACGAACCCATATGCAATACTGGGAAATACTTGTTTAATGAATGTTAACAAGCGCAACTGTTAAATACATTAACTAACATTAACGAATGGACCTGTATTTTAAAGTTTTAGCCAGCACCTTTTACTTCAGAAGTCTTCAGAAGTCGATCTTTTTTAGTAGATGCTGAAACAACATTTGATTACATTGTTTAAATGTGCACCAATAAAATGATGTGCTCTCACAATGCATATAATACATATAATAGAAGTTGAAACTGACAAGACTTTAAAACACATGCAGAGGTTTTGCTAGTTGTTGTTGGAACTGATGCACGAGCTGTACAGGCCCTGCCCTTCTGTGGGAGGGGGAGGGGAGCTGTAGCTAATTTTGTGTTTAAAGGTACACATGCAAAAACCAAGATTTATGGGGACATGTGATTTAGGACCTACAACCTACAATTTACAAATTGTGTAATATAAACAGTTGAAGTCAGAATTATTAGCCCCCCTGTTTATTTTTTTTCCCCCAATTTATGTTTAACGGAGAGAAGATTTTTTTCAACTTTTTTTTTATTAAGTTGAAATAATTTACAAATTTTGTATACAGAAAAATTCTTAAAACACACAAAATATAATACGCAAAAAAAACATTATGTAGAACGCGAATGACATTTATATACTTAATCCATTACCTATATATGTATTGTGTAACTGTGCATTTGTGCAGGGCAACTTGGGATAGACTAGCTACTCAGCCATTATCATTTATGCTTAGACTTGGCTCAAGAGGAAACATGAGAGATCGAAACAGGCATATGACTTTGATTTATGTTCTGAAGGAAGTCCATTACTCGCTAAAGGAAGTGCAGACCTAAACACTAACAAAGAGATGCCATGCGTGGCTAAGAAGGTCAAGCAGTCTTACACTGTCGCCAGAGATGGAAAATAACAGTCTTGTTTAACATAAATCTTTTCCAGATACTGGAGAAAAAAATAAATCTGTTAATCTGCTTATAATTTTACGCTTGAATATTAATTTGACACGAACCTCAGGCATCTCTATGAAGCAAAAAGAATTGTGCCAAAGCACAAATAACTCCTGGGATGTTTATGATGTAGGTGATGACAGGTCTATGTGAGCAGGAAGGCTATTTTAAAAGTGTGTAAAATGTTATACTCTGAAACACACTCTGATCACCTGTGTCCTGCATTTTCAGAATAGCCCACCCAGATTCTCTGTGTCATGTAGAGAGAGATGTTATAATCTTTACTGGCAAGTCTGGAAAAAGAAGGCAGTAAAAACACAGATTTTTTTAACTAAACAGATCAAGGCCTCATGCATTACTTGCATTATGCAAATCATTTGACCTTACATTTGACCTTTTTTTTTAAATGTGATCCTTTGTTTAAACAATCATTGAAAATTGTTTAGATTTGTTGAAGATTATTATATGAAGACAATTGAATTAAATACAAAGTTTGTTTTCATAAAGTATCTTAAAAAAAAGATTTTAGTTGCTACTGAAGACACCTTGCTAGTATTAGATATTTATCTGTCTGCAAATACATTATTCTATGTAAAATATTAAATATAGAATAAATAAAAAGGTCGAACGAACAAATGACGAACGAATGAACAAACGAACGAATGAATGAATAAATGAATTTAATGAATTTAATCTATGTTTTCTGAATTAAAGTTTTATTAATAGAATAGAATAGAACATAGATATATTATAGAACATAATAGAATAGAAAATATTATAATGCTGACGATTTTTCAATTCAGGTAAATTTGAATACAAATATATGAATTACTTTAAAAAATCTATTTATTTTCTAATTTAATTTCTAATTTAATGTGATGGAAAATTGTTTTCACTACTGCATATAATAATAATAATAATAATAATAATAATAATAATAATAAATTTCACTTATCTTATATTGCAGACTTTTGATTTCTTGCAATTTTGAGTTTCCATTTGAATTTTATTTATTTTTAAATTTTGTTTGTTTGTTTATTTATTTATTTATTTAAGGCATCATGGTGGCTCAGTGGGTAGCACAATCGCCTCACAGCAAGAAGTTCACTGGTTTGAGCCCCGGCTGGGTCAGTTGGCATTTCTGTGTTTCTGTGATCTGGTTTCCCCCACATCCAAAGACATGCGGTATAGATGAATTGAATAAGCTAAATTATTTGTAGTGTATGTGTGTGAATGCAAAAGTGTGTGGGTGTTTCCCAGTGTTGGGTTGTGGCTGGAATGGCATTCGCGTAAAACATATGCTGCATAAGTTGGTTTTCTTTATTCCGCTTTGGCAACCCCAGATTAATAAAGAGACTAATCTGAAAAGATAATGAATTTATTTATCTATTTATCTTATCTATCTATTTATTTATTTATTTATTTATTTATTTATTTATCTATCTATTTATTTAGGTTCATGGAGAATAAAATTAATTGTCAGAATTGCAAGCTTTATCGCTTTTCTCTCAATTCAGTTTTTGTTTTTTTCATGAAAATCTTTAGCTACACTGTAAACCTGCAATTGTGTGACACACATTCACAATTCTCAGAAAAACAGCCAGTCATCTTTTATGCTGTGAAAACAAGCTTCTTGTAAAATGTTTTCTAAGAAAAATATCTAGAATGGTTTTATTGACCTTTTTTTTTTTATCAGCCCGGTTCTAAGAGTTTTCATGATTCAGTCGATTGTTTCAACATGAAGTCATCAGGTCCTTTTAATATTCTTTCATTTGTATAGCTGGAATATGGCAGAAGTTAAAAGAACTGTAAATCTGGTTATTATCTTTACACAATAGAGCTTGAGTTGAAGAATGCTGTTGTTTTGCCAGCTATCAGGGCAGGATCTTGCATAGTTTCCGCCAGCAGTATGAACCTGTTTTAAGTTATCAGTGGATAATGCATTTAACCTGTGCTTTTACACATCACACACCCACATTTACTAGCAGACCAGTCGCTCTTATCTTGTTTTATGGCTCTCTGATTGTATGTGAATGCTATTATGTCATTCAAACATAGAATTTTATAGCTCAGCTTAGATAATGTTTGATATTTTTATGTATGGTATAAATTATATAAATGCTCTCTACATACACTGAAAATTGTATAAAAAGTTATGGGGAAGGGAAATTTCACAGTATTTTCTAATATAGTTTTTTTCTTCTGGAGAAATTCGTAATTCTTTTGGATTGACTGAAAGGAAAAGGCAAATATAACATAAATAAATACATAATTAAATATAAAAAGCAAGAATCAAGAGAATATATATATATATATATATATATATATATATATATATATATATATATATATATATATGTGTGTGTGTGTGTGTGTGTGTGTGTGTGTGTGTGTGTGTGTGTGTGTGTGTGTGTGTGTGTGTGTGTGTGTGTGTGTGTGTGTGTGTGTGTGTATGTGTTTGTGTGTGTGTGTGTGTGTGTGTGTGTGTGTGTGTGTGTGTGTGTGTGTGTCTTATATTTTATTTTTAATGTTTGGTGACAAAAATATAACTTAAATTAAAAATATATGTTAAATATACATTTTTTTATAAATAAATGTATAAATATACCTATAGTCACTGAAAAATTGATAAAAATATTAATTTCAAAAGGGTTTATTATTATTTATTATTATTATTGTTATTATTTCAAAAGGGTGTATGTGTGCAGTAATCTACCCTGCTGGTCATAAAAGCATGAACAAGTTTCTCTAAGGTCCTTTCTGGAAACAAGGCATCTAATTCTTGCAATGTTTTTGAGATGATAGTCTGCTGATTTAGCTACAGCTTTGACATGACTACTGAAACTCAGTTCTGACTCCAGAATAACACCTTTTTATACATTTATATACGTTGTTTTTTTCCTAGTCATTCCTTCTTTTATATTTAATTTATCTCTATTGAATAATTTCAGTGTTTTAACTTTTCATTTTGGCCATTATTTTACATATTCACACTGAGGGCTCTTAAAAATGCAAACGTTAAAAACAAGTCTCCATTAGGTTTGTTTAGCATGTTCTGCACGTCTACACTGGCTGTTAGGTGACACTCCAACCCTGACCTGTTTACGTCCACCGATGTAAATAGGCCATAAAAAATTTATAAATATAGAACCTGACAAATAGCAAGTAGTGAACAGCATTCCACAGCAGCGCCACACATTCTCCCTCACTTTCATCATAGAAGCAGAGACCAAAAAAAAAAGCGCTTTTTACCACACCAGATACCCCTGTTTATCATATTACCGCCACACATGAGCCGCGCGCATGGCTTGACCCGGTGTTAAGTGTCTGCGCTAAATTTCATTGCTTCCATCTACTGGAAGGCTTGCCAATATACTGGCAGTGAATTCCTAGAGGAAAATAAATGGCAATAAAAAAGAGAAATGAGAGCCCCTGCAAGCGGAGAAGAGAGGGGGATTTTTTATTTATTTTTTTCTTCATCTTTTATTGAGGTTGGATGGTGTTGAGGATGTGACTTGGCACCAGGAGTGAGGCTTATAGAGATGGCGAGGCCTGAAAGCTGATAGCTGAGTAACAACTACAGCCGGATCGCGCAGGTCTGGGAATGTAATTAATTGCACACAAATTTCTTTGATGAAATGTTATGTGGTGATAAGCACTTGGCCTGCTTCAGTAAATTCTCTGGCTTCTCTGTGATGCTCTCTGAACTCTGAACACGCATCTGCTGCATTCTGGGAAATGTCTGTAATGCTCTGTTCACTTGATTCGTGTACTGTAGGCTGTGAAGTTGACTTTACTGTGGCATTCTGTTTTGAATGGGTCTTAAGGCATTGTCCAATATCTGAATTTGGTGGGTTTTTCTTTACTTGTTTAATTCCTCCTCTATTTTTTCCCCAAAATCATTATTTCTTTATGCTTATTCTTATTTGTTAATTTTTGTTTTGTTTTATTCTAATGTGTTGAATATACACTAGATTTTTTAATATTTGAAAATATTTAATTAATTATTTTTTATTATTTATTATTAATGAATTTATTTATTTATTTATTTATTTATTTATTTATTTATTTATTTATTTGTTTATTTATTTATTTATTATTTAGCTTATTTATTAATTTATTTTTTATTATTTGTTTATTTATTTATTATGTTTATTTATTAATTTTCTTATTTATTTATTTATTTATTATTAGTTTATTTATTTATTTATTATTTTTATTTATTTATAATAATTTTTATTTAATTATTTTATCGATTTATTTATTTTTCTTATTTATTGTTATTATTTCATTCATTTATTTTTCATTTATTTAATTTTTGTTTATTCATTCATTCATTAATTAATAATTTTTTAAACTTCTGTAATAAATATAAATGTAATATGTGGAGTTTATATTTTTAATTTAATTTATTTTTATTTATTATTGCTCTGTATTTTTAGATTCACCATTTTGTTTATCTTTTTTTTTCATTTTTATCATAATTTATTTAACTAATTTGATCTTAATTTGTTGAATATCAATTTAGTTATTTGAATATTTGTATTTTTTTACCTTGTTTGTTTATTCAGTTATGGATTCATTTATCCTTTTTATATTTTAAAATTCTTATTGTAATCACATTACTTTCATTTTATTTTATAATTTGTTGATAAACTGTAAAAACGCTGGGTTTTAAACAATTGACCAATATAGGCCTATTCTGAAAATGTACCCCTATATATTTCTGGAGATCGTGAATTATGTAGCCAAAAGTACGTATGGCTGCATTTCGTCTTTACAATGAATGCTGCGGCGTGGTATGATGCTGTTCCTTTTCGCGCTTACCAGCTGACCGTATGGACAGCTTTACTGTTGTTACCAGTTTGTCCAGTTAGCTCGCCATTTATGTCAATGGACTTTAGATGCAAAGAGGAGTTGACCATAATGATGGGGTTTGAGTCGGGTGAAGAGCGGTTCCAGAAAGTGGGAAAGATAAAAATAGAAGACAAAAAATAAAATAAACAAGTAAATAACTAGGTGAGAATGTGGTAACATCTGAAAACATGGTAAAAATCAAGCGAGGGTTTTTCTCTTTTTGGATTGCTTTTGAAAACTCTCAGTTAGGTTTGGGGAAGTTGGTGGGCAGGTAAATTGACGCTTTTGAAAACACTAGTCGACAGTAGCCTCTGGTGGATTTACACGAGAACAGCAGGCGCGAATAGAACTCGCGAGAGAAATTTAAGATCTGAAAAGCGTACACAGCAGTCTCTGGTGGAGTCACGAAAACAAAACTGCAAAAAAAACGTAGCTTCTGGAACATATTTGGCGCTCTGTAAAAATGTATATAGCAGTACGTTTTCAGGATTAGCCTGGGTTGCAATTGACCTAGCACAAAGCGATCAAGTTAATCAAGCAGCAAAATATTTTTTTAATGTTTGTAATTATATGTTCTTATATGTAACATTTTTACATCTAATATTTTTATTTTGCATGATTTTGATATATGTTATAGTGCGTCCAAACGTGTTCAGTCAGTTCTTAAGTAAACCAATCGCTCAACTAGTCATGTCTGTCCTGTAAATTTGTGCTGTTCACAACCCGACAACCTCATCTTTTTATTGTCATTCTGTGCGCCGTAACTAGCTGTTCCGATATGATCTAAGAGAATTGAAGTCTCCGGTCGCTCGTAATATCCCACTTCCCTCCTCTGCTCTTCAGTTCATTATTAAATCTGGGAATTGTCCCCATATATCAGTATGCAGGAGCAGCGCATTATAGAGCCATTTGTAGGAGTGCAACTGGAGCAGCGCTGAGCCCAAGCCGAGGATGGATGTTAAAAGCATATTGATTTGTCTATAATGTCATTGTACATCACTAAGTTTTATATCCATATAAATGCGTCCTCGGGTTTGTCCTCGAGGCAGCGGCCGAAGTGAGTAAACGTGGCTCTTTGTGGGATTTATGAGGTTTAAACTGCACTCTGCACTGTTTTTACTCCCTGTCCACCTCTCTCGCTCTCCATCCATCTCTCTTTTCCTCCTTCCTTCAAGGTTCATTTACCCTCAGGCCTCTGTTGAGAGACGCCGGACCTCTTTTTGCTTCCTAAAAGCGACACGTTTGCACACAGGTGGAATAAAAGACAGGTTAAAGCTAATGGTAATCGTCAGTTAAGGTCTTTCTGCCGTCATGACAGCAGCGCCTGACAAGGTCACCGAAGGTCGTCGCGTGTCACTTGAGCTTAGCGGCAGCAAAGGACGAGGCCTGCAGCGTTTCAATGGAAATCGTTCCTCAGGGAACGCGAGACACTGATGAAAGCTGCAATATTCCTGTCAAATTTTTTTCTGCTGACATTTAGGATAGGTTTACACTGGTGTGTTTTCATTTTGGACATATTGGCTTTTCACTACATTGCTGCGTTCCACACAATCGATTTGTGTCAACTTATTCTTTTTAACAAATTCCATTAGGTTAAACTTAAAACAATTAAGTTGTCCCTCCAAAACACTCAAGAAATGTGTTGTTTCAGCTCATTAGTCAGCATCAGGATGTGGATGCACTGGGATGCTGTTTTTGAACATGCCAGTGTTTATCAAAAAGAACATGAGTAAAACTATACATCAGCCTAAAGCTACAACCCTCAAACAGCCATTGTAGCTAGTTGTTTTCCAATGGGAAGCTTATAAAGAATGTATTTGCTAAATTTGTACAAAATGTACAGAACATGCATACTAGATATGGAGTACATACTTATAATCGTAATAACAAGACACACACATCCATTGCTGTACATCGTGGTTTATTTTAAAAAGTAAGGGTCTTTAGAACAACATCCTATAGAGCACATTTTGTCCAACGGCACAATAGTGTTGAATTATGGTTGGTTATTTATTTGTTTACATCACCGTTTCTTCTGGAGACCTGGGGTCCATTTTTCATACCTCGCTTAAATGATCTAAGATGATTTGGCAGATCCTGGATCTGTTCATCTTGATAGCTGATCTCTGCCTGATTTGGTTCTTCAAACAAGTTCGCGAATCAGATTAAGATGTCTGGATAAACTGATCTGAGATCGCTGTTTGTGTTTTGAAGGACAGATCTATCGATATTCGAAATCATGATCAGCAATGCAACGGCACAGCAGTGTAATGACATTATCTGATTAATATTCAAATATCCATGTGAGCAAAATTACATCAAATTATCAGTAAACGTTTCCATGTTTGTTGTGAGCTGCGCAGGCTTTACACTTTCACGTGTCAAGAGTATTCATCATGGATATCAGTGCATATCAATGGATTTAGTTCCACATTAAGAAGATTTTCTTAATTATAGTAGCCTAGCCCTAAAGTTTTTTTTAATTTAATTTTATTTTTTTAAATCAGCGTAAGGAATAACTGTATAAATTAAATTTTGCATCAAAATAGCATTTGGATATTGGTAAAGGTGTAAATCACCGACATATTAGTGATCAAAACACGTGCTTGACTGCATAAATGATTATCCTTTTTTTAAAAAGTCAAATATTCTGCATGTACGCTTTTGTATCTAAAAAGTTCATATCAATAATTTTTCTCTTTGAATCAGCAGGTGTCAGTTTTTTACTTTTATTTCGGAGTGCAGATTTATTAATATTTATATTTTTTACTTTTTTATATACAGTAAAAAACAAAAAAAAATTAATATATATATATATGTATATATATATATATATATATATATATATATATATATATATATATATATATATATATATATATATATATATATATATATATATAATTTTTCCAAGTGTATAACTACTGTAAGAAAATATCAGCATTCGGTACATACTATCAGTATTATCTTTGCTTGAACTGACCCAATCTAATCCTGTTTTTAATAAATGAACCTGCTCCAAAATAGGTTTAAACTAGCAGAACTGTTACTATGCCAACAAGTCTCAGAGGAGTTTTGAAGAACGAAATGATCCTGGATCATGTCAAATCGTCAATATCCAAATCCAGCTAATTGAGTAATCCACGTACGAATAGACCCCTGTTGTTTACTTTGTTTACTATTTTACTTACCTGCAATAATGGCATCTTTGATGTACAAAACAACATGATTTCATAGCTTACAGCCTTACAAACAAAATGCAGTCTAAAATGAAATGTGCCAGCCAAAACTAAAATATGCCATGTAGTAAATGTGCCATGCCTTCATTTTCGGAAAATTGTTTATCAACCCCTCTAAACTGAAACACAAACCTAGAGATTTTAAACTAAAATGGGGTCTGCAGTGTTTCTAAAGTTCTCAAAACGTCTAGAGTAATGTGAATGCCTGGCTTAACCATAGAGCAAAATTAGTTTATTTGTGCGGCAAAAAGATACTAGCATAAACAAAAATCTGTAAATTAGCAGTTTCCTGAATTTTTTTATTTTTTTAATTTTTATTTATTTATTTATTTATTTATTTATTTATTTGCCTCGGTATTGATGCTTTTGATTTGCATTATGGGACCTTTATCTTTCTTCCAACAACTTTTAACATCGAAAAGTGACTTTTATTAACATTTTTATTAGTTTAAAGTGAAATATTGTTTGTGTTGGTGTTGTAATCAACTGCCAGTACATTTATGTTTACAGACTTATTTCTCTATATATTATTTTTTTATACATCATATTATTTCAAACTACTAAAATGTCAATAAAGTCACTTTGTTAAACCGTAGAATTGAATTATCAACATTAAAAGTTGACAGAGCACCGATCAAGTTCACATAAATCAGTTCACAACTGTAAGTAAACAGAAAACACTTGTAAATCACAAAGTACGGAAACTGTCAGTACCCTGAGTATGAGACAACACAGACAATACTGAGGTTTGAGGTGAATGCAGATGTGGAGGGAAGCTCTAAAGGACAAAGGCAATGAATGTGAGAGTTAGCGAAGACAGGGTCGTCTAGTTTAAGTGTGACAATGTGCAAGCGGAACCACGCTGCAGTACGTACTCAGGCGTAATGTTAGCCTAAATAAACAGCCGTGCAGGCCTTTTAGCCTGACCCAAGCCCTGATCCCTGTTGACAGGCTGCTACTTTAGATCGGATGCGATACAGGCAGCTTGTCTGCGGCGGTTAAGAGCCCTGGCCCTCAGAGCTGGGCAGGTCATAGCGGGGCCGATCGGGTTGGCGGGGTGACACAGCGCCTGTCCAAGCAATGACGGGACGTTTGCAGCCGTGCCGCACCGGCTATGATGGCCCCTGCATCCTTCTGTCAAGCACTGTTGTGGTTGTGGAAGCTCACTCAGGTTAACTGCTCACAGCGGGAGCCACTGCTGCCGGCTGCCAGAATAACTCACATGGAGGTCCAGAGGGCTCATGCAGGGCCTTTTAATTCGCTAATTGGGAACAGAGTCAAGAGTGCTGCGCGTCATGACCTATATACAGATGTATATTACAGAAGTGTGCCGGGAGAGTAATATTCTGCTCAAATTATTTGAATTTTTCTGGTTAAAAAATTGAGTGGGATTTCAATTTTAATATATTATAGCAATATATTATTTATAAATTAAGATTAAATATTTTTGTAGCAGTAACAAATACTTAATACTAATTATAATACTGCTACTACTACTACTACTATTACTACTACTACTACTAATAATAGTAATAATAATAATAGTAATAATAATAATAATAGTAATAGTAGTAGTAATAATGATAATAGTAATCACTTTTTTGTTATTTTATAGTAAAATATTACTATTGCAATTCTATTTTGAAATTTCACTTTAGTAATATTAAGTAATAAATGATAAACTTTTATGTACCATTAGCTATATTTCCATCCAAAAATGCTAATAAAATTTATGCACACAACAGAAATAAAAAACGTGCAAACAAAACACAGTTTCCATCAATTGAGTCAAAGAGAACAAAATCGTCACTTCCTGATTAACTAGCGCCAAATACCAAAGGTAAAAACAGAATTCGATGCAGTAGGAGAATCTGCATGTATCTTTTCCTTATTTAATAAATTACTTGTGCCTCAGAAGACAAACGCCGACACACATTGAATCTGTGCTGGTGGAGCACAGACGCTCTTGATTCTGGAGGTAATTAATAATATAATCACACTAATACTGAAATAGTTAAGGCGTTTTAGGATGACCAAAACAACATTTCTTTGTTTTTCAACATTTCAACATCTTTTACAGTGTGCTCAGCCTGCTGGTCTGTCCATTCACACACACATTTTTATTATCACATGATCTCTTGACACATGTCACATGACGTTTTTAATGGACAAACTGGAATTTGTTCGGTAAAAGTGTTTCCATCGATATCCTACCTAAGCAGCAGCGATCTGTAATTGAAGACTGGTGTACAATCCATAAGAAGAAGGTCGCTGGTGTTCGCGTGGGTTTCTTGCCAGGCTTCGATTTCCCCTACAGTCCAAAGACATGCAGTACAGATGAATTGAATAAACCAAATTGGCTGTAGTGTATGAGTGTGAATGTAAGAGTGTATGGGTGTTTCCCAGTGTTCATTCTGCTGTGGCGACCCCTGATTAATAAAGGAACTAAGCCGAAAAGAAAATAATAATAATAATAATATAATAATTTTTATAATTATAATTATAATAATTATAATAAATGATGATGATGATAATACACTCAAAATGAATTTTGCTTTTTGTTCAAACTACGTATTTAAAATTAGCTGAAACAACAAAATTTTTGAGATTTTTTTGGGATAACTTAATTGTTTTTTGTTCTATCAACTTAAATTTGTTAAGTTAACTTTGATTTGTGTTGGGACGTGAATTGTATAAAATCCTGCATTTTTTATAGTGTATAATGATGATGATGATGATGATTACATTTCAATGACAATAATGTAATTTATTACTAGTCAAGCTAATCAATAGTTCATAAAATATCATCTTTACATTTTTGGTGGTAAACTGCAAGGATATAATAAATTTGTGAATTTAAATGGCACATCTTGCATTTCTACATGCATATTATAAGCTGACCAGACTAACAATAGTAAATAGGATTAGAGTAACTATTTTGCCTTCTCAGCCAATCATATATAGCTGAAGGCTCTAACAGTATAGGCCTAAGCGTTGTCTCTTGAATGTAAGCCAGCATTGACTCATATAGACCAGACCCTCCTCACCTCCACAAGCAACAGGGTAATTCACCGTCAACTCCGCTGTCTGCTCCTGTGTTAAAACAGGCATTATAGCACACAACAAGAAAAGCAGAGGGAGATATTTAAAGCGTAGTCACTGGAAATGAAGGGATTTGACTCTGCGGCAGGAAATAGACAATTTATTATAAGCAGCCTAGCACACCAGTGGATTATCTATAAAACTTTCATGGCTGTCCCTCGGTGGCAGGCGGCCATAAAACTTCCCGAATGAGGGACTTGTTAATTTACTTGTTAAAGCAAATTAAAAATTTATAAGCGCTTTTAGGTAAATGAGATCCTCTTTCATTGGCGCTCTAGTGGGATTCTCACTCTCTCTTTCGGCTCCCTGGAGGACAGGTTAGCAGTGCTGAAACGCCACAGAAGAACAATAAAAGCTGGTAAATTGTTCCAGGTTTTATTACTGTCGAGCTGCACAGCTGCTCTAGTGCGTAACTAAGGAAGAACAGAAGCCGATAGCAACAGAATCCCAGGGGCTTTGGCTGGAAGCAAAGGGTCAGCCGAGCTGTTCAAAGCAGGGTTTTAGATGAAAAGGGTATTGGGGTTTGCGAACGGCGCCGTTTAAAAGGCCAGCGCGGCCTGAGTCGCTCTTTGTGTTTGACTGCATCGGCTTGTGGGCCGGGCCTGTGGGAATAGTTCAATAGACTTGTAAAATTTTATCGTAACACCGGCAAGCACTTTTCGGCAAGTGGGCGAAGGAAATAATTGACTACATGTGCTAACGATAATCCTATAAAAGCTTCAAAAGCCATTTTAAGAGTCTAGCCAGAGCGTTTCAAAGGATGCTTATCCCATTACTTGAGCTTTGTTTCTACCTCTGAGGAATCGTCAGCGAATTTCCTTTAAGGCGGCACTATTGTGTTGCTTTTTTTCGCTCTCATACACGTAGCAAAACACACCGTCTCCTTGTTTCTTCAGGCTATTGATAACGTTGAATGGATGCCCATCTGAGCTCTGTGCCGTTCTGCACTTTACAAGTTCTCCCGTCTCTGTATAAACGTATATGGCTTTTACAAGCGAGCTCTTAATGTACATCAGTATTATTTCCGATTAAGGTACCGTTCTCCAGGAGTGCCATTGAAAAGCCGCCGCTCCCACTTTCACATTTAAATGGCCATTAAAACTGTCTGTTATATGGAGACTTGAAGCTATTGTGCGCTGTGTCTTTGAGACAGTCCCTATAAAATACATTTAAGCTTATGGACTGTTGTTCCGTGGCTCGTAATGGATGCAAAGGTTTGGTGGCAGGATGAAATGGTAGTAAATTTAAAATGAAGAGATAGTTCATGCGGAAATTCAAACATGTGATGTTAAACCTTCATGGGTTCCTTTTTTCTGTTGAACACAAAAGAAGATATTTCTAAAATAATGGTTGCTTTGGCTCATCGATTTCCGTAGCATGAAAAAAAATACTATGGTAGTAAATAGCTATGTTTCCATACTTCCATTTTATAAGCAGAGGGCCAACTGTAAAACATCTGAAATGTTGTTTTGGTCATACTAAAATGCCTTAGCTAAAGTCTATCATCAAAGTGGTTCAGTATTGTTTATTCTCAGAACTTTTACCTTTCATGCCTCCAAAAGTGTTCATTGCATTTTTTGTCTTCGTGTTCTGAGGTGCAAGTAATTTATAATAAAAGTAAAAATGCTCACAGTATTTTCTCCTACTTTTGCAAATTACATTTTACTTTTTGATATTTTGCACCAGTTTACATATTAGACAATTTAGTTTTCTTGGAAGGAAATGGTGGACTCATTGAATGGAAATGGTGCTTTATGTGTAAAGGGTATTCCATTTTTTTGCGCAAAAGTTAACTCACATCTTTAGATGGAACTAATTGGTTCTAACCAGTGTTGGGCGTAATGCATTACAAGTAATCTGAGTTATGTAATAATATTACTGTTCTGTTTAACAAGTAAAGTAATGCATTATATTTGAGTTACTTTTAAAAAAGATTATGCAAGTTACTTTTTAGTTTAGTAAATTTGCTCTTAAAAATTGCTGAATTAAAATGAATGTAGTTAAATTCCGCACACATTGAGAGAATGCAGGAACAGACAGGAATGAAGATGGCAGCGCTTTACATTTCTATGCTGGAAATGTTCTAATTATTTTGAGCGCATTGAAAAAAGTAAAAGGGGATAATATAAGATATTATAATAAGAAAAAAAGTACAAAATTAGCAAATGCATTGCTTTAAACTTTCATTAATCTGTGCGTACGCCATGTAGAGCTCAGGGGTCAGGAGGTCCTCCGAAGATAACATTATTCTAAATTAATTTTTTAAAAATGTTTTGTAAAAGTAAATAAGGGTTACACAATGTGTTGTTAACCGCAAGTTCTGAAAGCGATCAAGCCTCAGCCCGGTCAGAAAAAGTAACGCAAAAATAACTTGAAAGTAAAGTAGCACATTACTTACCATAAAAAGTAGCCATGTAATGCAACTAGTTACATTTTGGGGGAGTAACTTAATATTGTAATGCATTACTTTCTAAAGTTACTTTCCACAACACTAATTCTAACAACCAATATTTTTCTAAAAATCTTATTTTTTGTTCAACAGAAGAAAGAAACTCAAATAGGTTATGAACAAGCGAAGGCTGAGTACTTTATGAGGTAGTTTTCATTTTTGGATGAACTACCCCTTTAAGTCTTGCTGAATAGTCAAACTCTCTTATGTGAATTATTGCAACTTTCTATTGAAAGTTCTGCACCAAAATTATTATTTTTTTTTGCAAACTAAATTGCTAAGTGCAATGCGATTACACCACCATAAAACGTGCTATCTATAAAATGGCTGGCTTTCTTTTTGCGGTCGATTGCAAGAGCTGGGTTAACATGTACAGGTCTCTTTGACCTTTTTATGAGGAAGGCAAAACGAGGAGCTCTTTCCATTATTGCCTCACATCAAAGCCTTGGCAGCATAAATTAATCTTTAATAGCGCGGAGGCTTTTGTGCCAGGGAATCATGCTGACTGCTTATTGAAAACAGTTGTTAATTCTATACTTCAGTAAACTCCGACAGAGGGGAGGGAGAAATCAGCCCTAACAGGGAACAGATTGAGGCGAAACAAGAACTTACTGTGTTGAAATTAATGGCAGATGCACTTACTGGTAGTTTAAATGTTTCATTAGATGCTAATGTCTTACTGTGTTTTTTAATTGTTGAGGAATTAGTTGCTGGAATATGAAAACCATCTGTTTGTTATCTTCCTGGAGGGGGAATCTTTACCCAGGCTCTGCTCTCAGGGTTGTTAAAGGAGTTTATCCTTATGGTGCAACCTGGTGGAGCTGTCAGTCTTCATTAGCATCATTATGATTGCACAAGCAAGACTGCGAAAACCCACAGACGCCCGTATGCACGCATCCACACACACATACACGCTCATAAACAACATTTTTATGTACACACTTCCTCGCACGTACATATGGGAGATGCTCGCTTTCGATCGTTTTTACAAGGAAATGCATTAAGTTTGTTATGACAGTTAATCTAGCGAGCAGCAGTAGGTAACGATCATATGCCAAAACCAAGCTGAGTAGTGCTAGAACGAGCATGGGAGCAATAAAAAGCAGCACAATAGATATCATGCTTTATACGTCTAGACATCAGACTAATTTTAGAGTTTGTACGGTACCTTAAAAGCGGAGTAATGAATGATGCGTGTATTTTTATAGACAGATTCCTGATTTATTGACTGTGGGTGGAAACCCGATTTGCTCTGAACTTTTTGATGATGGTAATTCATTGTGGCTACCATTGCACTTTTCTTTTTTTTAGTTTAACGCCTCTATTAATCAAATCGCTTCAGAAATTACTCGGAGAACTCATAAAAAATGACCCGCATGCCTTCAGGAAAAAGTGCTTGTTCATTTTTCAAAGGCTGTTTAAGAGGCATTAAGTGGAATTGAGTGGGGAAAGCTAATAACAAATCTCACATCGCTTCGACGTTCTTGTAATGCTAGTAAAATATGAACTCTCTGTGCTCAGCTTCTGTGTTAATGTTTGAATTTAATGTCAAACTCTGAATTAAATATGTGTGTAATGTCTTTTAACAAAGATACATTATTTGTATGGATTATAGTACGTTGTTTTTTTTTGTAATTACACTTTGTATGCATTTTGGCTGTTCATTTTATAGTTTTGAACTGGTTTGAATATTTAAAACAGGTTTGAATGTTGTTGTTTTTTTACTACCTTTATTGTCACTTTGTAAACTACAAAAACATAACTTTATGAAATAAGATGTCATATTTTTTTTCTTTAGGCATGCAAGTACTTACCAACATAAATAATAGCAGACTAAAGCCCTGCACTGAAGTCTACACATATATAGAGCATTTCTGCAGGCTGTCAGGAATGTCTAATGAATGACTGTAATATTGATGACCAGGATTTTTACAGCCAAAATCTATTACCTCAGTCATTGTCTTATCATTTGAACTAGGCGATGCTAATCTAAAACCCTTTTAATTAAGCATTTATCAAGTTGTCTTAACTAGTCTTAGCTCTTATTCATGCCTAGCACATTTTTATGCAGCGGATGCCCTTCCAGTTGCAACCCATCTCTGGGAAACATCTACATTCACACACAAACTCATACACTACGGACAATTTAGCCTACCTAATTCACCTGTACCAAATGTCTTTGGATTGTGGGGGAAACCGGAGTACCCTGAGGAATCCCACACGAACGCAGGGAGAAACGCCAACTGAGCCAAGGATCGAACCAACGACCCAACGACCCAGCGACATTCTTGCTGTGAGGCGACAGCACTACCTACTGTGCCACTACGTCGCCTTAATATATCGTTATTATTATTATTATTATTATTACTCTTCTTCTTCTTTTTCTTCCTCTTCTTCTTCTTCTTCTTCTTCTTATTGTTATTATTGTTATTAAATTGAGAATTTAAGGCTTTCTTATTTTTTTCCATAGCTATACATCCGAAAGTAGGACTGAAGACATTTTAAAAGCGGGTTCAAAAATCAAAAGCAGTTTACACATTTACACATTACTTTGCAAAAGAAATGAGACTTTTGTGCATAAAAAGGCACTTCAGTGACCCATGCATCAACCTCAGAGCTTATAGTTTCTTGTCCTCCTTTGTCAACCATCCCTCTCTCTTTCTCTCTCTGTCTTCCTCTTTCTCTCTCTCTCTCTCCTCTTATCATGGTGGCCTGCTGGTAGAAGCAAGCGTCTCTGCCTGGAGTCACTGAGCTCTCCCTCTGAGAGAGATCCTTTCACATAGCTAATGGCTACAGAAAAGGAACAGTTTCATTTTAATTATGTGCTTTACTCAAGGGCCCTCTTCCCCGCAGTCCCTTATCCCGCCTGTGCGCCTTTAACAACCCGCAGCCTGCGCCAGTGAAAAGAGATATTCTCCAACCCTCATTTTACTCCCTCCCTCCGCCCCACTGCCTTTGTCAAGAACTATCGCAAAGAATCTGTTTTTATTCTCCTACGTAATGGGGAAGTATGAAGGAGCGAGCAAGACAGAGAAAAAGGGAATGTCTGGGAGGGAACGATAGGAAAAGAAATGAGCGCCTCTATCTATCTCTCCATCTCGGTAAACAACCCCCCAGTGCGCCGTGGCCTACTCTGCTTTTTCCATTAAGTGACACTGCAGTCATTTACTGCTCATCTCCACGCATAAAACTGGGTTTTTATGTGCTGGGAGATGAAGGCGCAGGGTTTTGGCAGGGCGAGGGCTGCGGAAACAGCCCGTCTGAATGGCAGAGCTTCAGAAGACGTAAATTGCAGACCTTGACGACAGTTGCTGGGTCCCAGGAGTATGGCATTGTTCTCCAGACTTTACTGGGGCCTCAGATGTTTTGGGATTTTGCGTCCTCCTCCCGTCCCCCCGCCTCCGTCCTTCTCCTCTGTGCTCTGCTCTTGTTCTTTATGATTTGTAGTCTGCTGAAGGACACCTGCTGTGAATCTTTGGTTCTTGCGTGAGGGCTTACCGAATGGAAAACTGCTTTTGATGTAGTTTCGCGAAATTTGATTTCAGTTTCTCACAAATCTGATAGTAAAGGGACAGTTTAATAAAAATGAAATTCAGGTATTACTTACACTCACACCAATTTCTTCACACATACAAATTTTTTTTTTTTTTGAAGAATGCTGATAGCTGGCATACATTGACTTCCATATCAACTTTTTTTCCAACTGCAGTATGTATGTCAATCAGCAACCAGCATTCTTCAACAGAAGAAAAGAAACAGAAGAACTCATGAAGGTTTAAAACCACACGAGAGTGAATAAATGATGAGGTAGTTTTCTCTTCAATGACTTCTCTGGCTAAAATCATGTAGACCAGAGTAAATCAGGTTAATAATATGACTAAAAAGATTGATTGATTGGTTAATTGAATGATTTAATTGTTGAATTATTGAGTTAATTGGTTGGTTCATTCATTGGTTGGTTCATTGGTTCAGTTGTTCATTGGTTTGTTCGTTCATTGGTTCTTTGGTTGGTTTGTTGGTTGGTTTGTCGGTTTAAATGTTTGTGCGTTCATTGGTTTGTTTGTTAGTTTATTCGTTCATTTATTTATCGATCTATAGCATGTATTCTCAGAATCTTAATTCAAAGTTCTGGAAAATGGAAAACGATAAACTAGTTTTTAATAGTTTAAAAGTTTCATTTGCATTTAAAATGCATTAAGAACAAGTGCAAAAGTGACAATGTTAAATTAAGTGTCAGCTATTTTTATGAACCAAGCACAAGCAGAGGTAGGTCAAATGAAACATTGTGCAAAAAAGCACAATGCAGTGTAGCCTGATGTGAGAAATGAGACTCAGATGTGTATTCCATCGTCTGACTAAACTTTTGTTTTATACTGACATTTCCACCCAAACAAATCAAACAAACAGTTTGTGCTGGATTGGAGCAAAAATTTTATTTTTTTTATTAATATTTTTTTCTGAACACTGACATGCTTAACCATTCAAACCCTAACTGTGGTGAAGACACCCGATTACAGCAAAAGTTATATGTTGAGTGGATGACAATTAGCATCACACAGGAAAACTTTTACTTTCGACTTTCACCAAAAAGACATGAAAAACTAACAAGATTACAGGATTAACATGCATTTATCATGCTGTAAATCTACACTTTTAATCCCTTACAAACAATTAGCCTTTCTAAATGAAATATCTGACATGTCTGGATTGATATTATTTATAGACTTATTTATCGATTGGATTTACATTTTTTCTCCTCTTTCTTTACTCTCGTTTCTTTTCTTGGCAATGCAAAAACATTCACTGCTTTCAAAATTGCCTAATATGTAACATTGTTTTCCAACTCTGCTCTTTAAGGCACACTAACAACCCACATTTCAAAGTTACCCAAGAAAAACAAACATTAATCAACTCATCGGCTTATTAGTTGACACTCCAGAACCTGATATAGATTGTTCAGATAAGCAAGATATCAGTGTGTGCTGTTGGTGTGCCTCCAGGATCTGGGTTGGGAAAATAACGCTAGGGAAAATAGGTACTTTATTTGGTTGACACTTAATTTATGACTATTAAACAAGTATGTTCTGTATCGTGTGAAATTGTGTGTAGTGTAAATATCAGTTGTGTCACTTCACTGTAATTCACAAATACATTTCTTGTGGCCTTAGGAAAAGCAAGTATGGCATATGTTCAAACTATTTTTTACTATACAAGGCAGCTTAGCACCCGTTCATAGATGTACAATATTTTTTATTCATTTAAGAAATGTCTTGAAAACAAAAGCAGTTATTGAAGATATTTCTAAAGGATCATGCAACGTTAAAGACTGAAGTAATGATTGGTTGGACAAAACAGTAATACATTACTAGGGTGGTCCAAAGTGTATTTTTAAGGCTTGGTTGTGTTTATAAGGTGCAAAGCATTGTGTGCTCATATTTCGTTTGTAAAAAAAAAATATGAATAATTTTTTATATGTCTTACTTTAATTATATACTGCTACTCAGCTAACATGAAAACTAAATCATATTTCCTAGTTCCACTGAAAAGCTTGCCCTCAAGAGGCTCTGATTGGTCAGCTAAAATAATGAGCTTTAATTCGTGGATCAGCTTTACATTACCAGGAAGCGTAACGCCTCTACTAGCACGCGCTTTCTGTCAGCAAGCATTTTTTTGCTTTTAAAATATGTCTAATAGATATCTAATACACGTCTAAATATAGTTGTCTTGGCTAAAACGAGGCTAAATTTGGGCTATCAGTGAAACTCCAATAGATGTCTAAGAATAGGCCAAAACTAGAGTAGTCATCAAATAAACACAAATAAATGACTAAGCATATAGTCTGTCTATTTGACGGCTAGTCTAATTTTGGACTATTCTTAGATATATATTAGATTTTCACTGACAGCCCAAGTTTAGCCTTTTTTAGCCAAGCTGTCTACGTTTAGATGTAAATTTCTATTAAAAACAAAATTGTTTGCTGGGCTGTTGTGTAAATACTTTCAGTCAGTGTAAGTGTTAGCCACAGCAGTTTGAGTCTGAATCACACAGAAAATGAAGAGGACACAGCTAAACCAAACGCCTGCTCATTAAAATGATGTCTGACAGGTGTCATTTATATATATATATATATATATTATATATAGTTAAATGAAACATTCACATATCTTTTGAAAGTTCGTTATTTAAGATGTAGATTGCACGGAAAGTGTTTGCGCCGGGTGTATGTGCGTAATCTGAAGGGCTTTTGATATCGTTAACCCGCATGCGTTTTTGTGGTGTTCCCCAAACTTAGTTCGCTGTAGGCTTTGCATTGTATGTCTCCCTTTGCATTGAACTTTGCGCGTATTACAGTCAGAGATGTTCTTTATGTACACACAGCTACTTTAAACATAAACTAAAGTTTAAAATATGATATTGTAGTGGACCACCCCTTTAAAATAGACAATGGTTATCTAAAACTGTTACTCCATTTCACAATATTACTGCCTTTATTATGTTTATGATCAAAAACATGAATAAACCCACATCCAATTTCTGAATTTTACCAGTGCTGATTCCTAGTCTTGGCCTTATCCAAATGTAATGTTTTTAATACATAGTTCCAATATGTTTTTGTATTTAAATAGTGTTATCCAAAGCACATCAGTGTTGTGTCATATGCTCTAGCACATAATATCTTTTACTACCTTTCTTTCTGGATCCAATCACCTATTTTTACTTTCTTTATTATGTTTTCCAGCTGAAGCCAGGCCAGAACAACTGTAAAGACAGCGATAGCGAGAGTGTCAGCGGCGAATCCAAACCCTCCATCCGGAGCAGCTCCAGAGACAGATTGACGGACGTGAGTAACCAAATGATTTGCATCACTTTCTATAAACTAACCAAAAAACAACGCTTTGTCAACATTTCAGTTTTTCTTACGAAGCTCATTTACAGTGCATTGTTTGGAACTTCATGTTGTTCATACCTGGAAAATCCATTGGGAATAGATGAAAAATATTATGATTGTTTTGGTCACACTTTATTTTGATGGTCTTTAAGTTGAATTTAAGTTACATTGCATCTATATGCCAACTAATTCTTATTAGATTATAAGTAGACTTTTAGGTTGGGGTTAGGGTCAGTGTAAGTTAACATTAACTTCCAAAGTTTCCTATAGTCAGTTAAATGTCTTTTTAACAACAGTATCAACAGATATTAAGCAGACCGTCTACTAATACTCAATTGGACTATCAAAATGAAGTGTTACCAATTTTTATGACTAGAAATTATTCTACATGAATACTTTGGTATCTTGCTCATGTGAAAAATGTTTGCTTTTCAAGCCAAAATGAAGTCTTATTTGCTATCACATCGGAAAACATCTGTTTCATCCATCTGAAAGCCATTGGCCTTTATAGTGGTTAAAATGTATGTTTAAAATGCATCAGAACTAGTATTTATCATAAGTTTGTCATTGCTCTTGTTATTATACACTTCATGAAAGTTGAAACAACCAGACAAATATATTGAATGTTTACCGGATCCTTATCAGTGGGTTGGTGGCTTTTCTTATCTCCTCTTGTACTCAAGAAAAACAAGGTTCAATATTTAAACAGTCTTTTACAGTTTCTCATATCCACTGCATTGGTGTAAAGCGACAAGGCCCAGTGCCAACAGGAACAATAGGAGTGTGTTCTCCTCTCCCCTGTGTGTATGTTGGTGTTGTCAGGGTGTGAGGTGGAGGAGCGGAGGCTGTCTGCGCCCTCAGGCCTGCAGGCTCTGCTATGTGTTTGTGCTCGGCTGGTGATAAGAACATCCTATTTACTCAGCTGGCAGCTTCAGTGGAGACTCAGGCTGAAGCGACACTATGCTTATATACCCTAGAAGTGGAGACGACAGGAAGTAAGACGGTGAAAAATGTACCTGTGACCATGCTTAGACATCAGTGATGTGCCGTAAAAACACAAACCACACACATCAGGCGCTGGAATTTGAAATTTGCTCTTTGTACTAAATCTTTTTTACTGTTCTTTGTCTGTGTGTGTGTGTGTGTGTGTTATATTTCTAATGTTGTGGGCAGTATAAAAATTCATCTGCCTATCCCATCCATTTCTCCACCCATAAATTCCTCTATTGATCTATATATGCATCCATCCATCCTTCCATCCATTAATTTATCATCCATTCATCCATCCACCCATCCATCCATCTTTCTACCCATTAATTTATCATCCATTCATCCACCCGCCCATCCATCTATTCATCTACTCAATCCATCCATCCACCCACCCTATTCATCCATCCATCTATCCATCCATCCATCCATCCATCCAACCATTATCTGTCCATTCATCTATTAATTTATCATCCATTCATCAATACACTCAGTGCATACAAATCCACCCACAAACTCATTCATCCACCCACCCATTCACTCCATCTATCCATCCATCCATCCATCCATCCATCCATCCATCCATGCATCCATACATCAATCCATACATCCATCCAGTATCTATCCATTAATTTATCATTCATTCATCCATACACTCAATTCATCCAAATCCACCCTTCCAATCATCCATCCATCCATCCATCCAGCCATCCATCCATCCATCCATCCATTATCTATGCATATATTTATTCATCCATATATTAATTTATCATTTATTCATCCATACACTCAATGCATTAAAATCCACCCACAAACTCATTCATATATACACCCAGCAACTCACTAACTTCATCCATCCATTAATTTATCAACCATCTAATCATCCATCCACCCACTCAATCCACCCATCCAAACCTGTAAAAAATACTGTATTCCATATGACATATTTGAAATATATTTGACAGCCTGTATTTTTTACAGTACCTAACTATGTGTATTTGTTAAACTTTCTAAACTTTTTTTTTTTCCGTTCAGCTTCACTTTATTACCCAGAATCAGTGAAGCCTTACATACATACTCTCATATACAACCCTCTTGAAACTGCATTCATCCATGTCATAACAGTCTATACAGTTTACACTGCACTGAAAGTTGTGTTAGCCTTGTTTAGAGATGTTAGACCGTACACGCAGCCTCATGTGGAAGTCAGTCTCGCACAGACCCTCTTTAAACTTCAAGCCTCGGCTCCCACATTGGAGGTGTGTGTGTGTCTGTGTGTGTGTGTGTGTGTGTGTGTGTGTGTGTGTGTGTGTGTGTGTGTGCGTGCAGCTACTATCAGATATCGGGCATAATTAGAGCTGTCAGCTGGAGGGCGAAGCGAGTCGTCAGAACAGACACGGCAGAACGAGTTGAGCGCGACCACTCCTGCGTGTAGCTATAGGATGCTTGGCCAGGCATGAAATGAAATAAGTAATTTGATGTTGACATCAGAAATTGAAATGATACCTGCAGCCTCTCGTCAGGGAAGAGAGAGAAGACCGAAGAGATAAAGCTTGAGGAGAAGGAAAAGAAGGGAGATATAGGAAATGAAGAAATGTAAGTGGAATGCGGGAAACCGATAAAGGTAGAGATGAAACACAAGATAGTTTGATTACTGGACAGGTAAAAATAACAAGCAAAGATATGTGGAATTCCATTTGTATGATAAAGCTAGAAGGGATTGTTTACCCTTAATAGGTTTTGACATACACCTACTCATCTTCCAAAGCCATATTTAGCCTTGTTCATCTGTAGCGCACGAAATTAAATGAGTTTTAATATGGATACAAGTTAGATGTGCATTCTGTACATGGTCATCACAAAAATTGTAACCAATAATATATATATTCATTCATTCATTCACTCACTCATTTTCCTTCAGCTTAGTCTCTCTTTCAGAGGTCGCCACAGCGGAATGAACCGTCAGTTTATCTAGCATATGTTTTATGCTGTGGATGTTATTCTAGACGCAACCCAGCACTGGTACACACCCATACACACTCATTCACACACACAATGGCCAATTTATTCATATTACCTATAGCACATGTCTTTGGACTGTGGAGAAAACGAGAGCACCCGAAGGAAACCCACACAAACACGGGGAGAAAATGCAAACTCCACACAGAAATGCCAACTGACACAGCTGAACCAACAACCTTCTTGCAATAAGCCACCGTGCCACCCTGATAATATATATTCACTATAAAATTACTCAAATTTAACATGAATAACAAAACTACAATTGCTATCATTGATACCAAAGCAAATGTCTTACACAAACATGAAGTAGGCAAAAAATGGTTTGTGAAAATGACTTCTTAAAATGTATTGTTTCTTTCTTGTTCATGTTCTTCTATTTTATTCTCATTTAATAGGACTGTGTGGAGATTATGGGGTGGAATTAATAACTGAGTTCCAAATGCAAGCCCTATTCCAAATCTGCATTCTTTCAAACTCAGAATCAGATTCATCAAGTAAAGTTTCATAAACTAATTTCGAGAGAAGCATGTGATATGATTGAGCAAGACTGGCTGCTCATCTGTAATCATTCATTCATTCATTCATTCATTTTCTTTTCGCCTTAGTCCCTTTATTAATCTGGGGTCGCCACAGTGGAATCCAGCCACCGCCAACTTATCCAGCACATTTTTACACAGCAAATGCCCTTCCAGCCACAACCGATCTCTGGGAAACATTCACACATTCATTCCGGAGGATACCGGCGCACCCGGAGGAAACCTACGCAAACGCAGGGAGAACATGCAAACTCCACACAGAAACGTCAACTGAGCTGAGGCTCGAACCAGCGAGCCAGCGACCTTCTTGCTGTGTGGCGACAGCATTACCTACTGCGCCACTGCGTTGCCTTCATCTGTAATCAGTAAAAATCTAATCAGAGTGATCCTAGTTTACAATAAATGGATCGATTTCTCCCTACTGCTCTATCTTTGTTTTAAAAGAATCCCCCCTTCCACCCATCTCCTTCTTTTCCTCCCTTTTTCAAAGTGAATGCTTATTGACCGGGCGGTAGCCTTGCGCTCAAATATCTTCAAGCTCAGGGTTCTCTCCCAGGACAGCAAACCTGCTATGAACGCTTAGCATATATAAGTGGGAACTCTTGAAACCTGCTTTAAATATATTCATGAATTTAAATACTAACTGTAAATCTGAATTCTGATTGTTCACATTCATTATTCACATTCAATATCAGCTACATCTTGCTTGTTCTGAATAACATGGTTGATAATTAAATCCTGTTCAAAAACTCTGAATTCTGACTGCGTGTTCCAACTTTACAATCAGATTGGTCTAATTTGTTGTTAGTAGAGTAACTCAGGCTCATCGTGGATACATACCCAAGTCTACATTTCTGAAGGCCACAAAATGCATACCCAGAGCTACGTCTGCTTGCTGTTACTGTTTTTCATAAATCTAACAGAGGCCGCTGTGTACACTTTTTGATGATCTCAAATTTCTTTTGTATATACCATTTGTGCTTGTCAACCTACTGATTACCACACCCACCCTCTTTGCTAAACCCAACCAATAGTGTTTTCAAAAGCAATCTAGAAAAAAAAACTAAGTGCATCGAAGTTACGTGATTTCCCCACGTTCAGATTTTACCACATTTTCAGCTTGTTATTTATTTACTTTTTACTTTTTTATTGGTTTTCTTTGACCTGGTTTCTGGAACCATTCTTCACCAGATCTTCACCATTCTTCGAAGTCCATCAGCATACATGGTGAGCTACTGAGCAAACTGGTAACACCAGAAAAGCCTTCCAAACGCAGGTAAACAGTCAGCAGTAGGGTTGTAACAATATACCGGTATGACGGTTTACCACGATTTGAACGTGCACGATTATCATACCATGAACAATTGCATATCAACGGTTTTAACCCTTAAAGACCGAGACAGCCGCCCGCGGCTAAAAATAAGTATAGCTCTTAAATGTTTAATAACTTTTGATCCGCTGATCCGATTCATACAATTCAAAGATTGGCATAAAGAAGAGAATCTCAGCTTTCCAGTGCTGTATCACATAACATTCGCGGACTTTCAGAGGCTCCGGAATCAGTGCGGTTACGTCATCAACATTTGACAACGCTGATTTGACAAAGAAACGCTCGTCACTGTGTCTCCGGACAAATCAGACATGATACATTGATGCATTGTCCCTCCTCCGTGCCCAGATTGGTTCAAACTCGCTATATCACAACCAATAAGCATAGGTTTCGCTTTTGTTTGTGGACCAAGCTTTTTGAACAACACAGAATGAGAGATAGGCATACATTTATGCGCGGCTAAATAAAACGCAAAAAAAAAAGTTTTGCATGAAATAATTCTCATACTAAGTACTTTTGCATGCACAGCAGCACAGAAACATGACAAAACAGTGACACAGCAAAGACGAACTGCTGCTCTTGCTGTTTTCAAAAGACGCAAATGAAGATGCAGCTGTTTGTCTGCATTGCAGACAACCATATCCAAATCCATATCGATAGACAACCATATCCATGCTGGCACATAAAACCTAAGGATGTTCCATATTGAATCTAGTTTCGTTATGTAACTATTTATAGTATAGTAAATATTTATATCTATTTTTTACTGAGGATTTGCACCATGTTTATTTGGACTTTATTTGGACTTTGACACATTATTTATTATTTTCTTATTTTTATTTGTTCATTGTAAGTGGTGTTGTTTATAGTAACTAAAAATATATTATTTGGAAAAAGTCAAATTTGCTTTACTGTTCTATTATTTTGTAACATTTGTAACATACCGTATACCGCGAAACCGTCAAACCGTGGTATTGTTTTAGACGATTATCATACCGTGAAAAATTCATACCGTTACAACCCTAGTCAGCAGTAGCACGAAAAGGAGCAGAAACTGTCAGTGTTATACTGCCCATATTGTTCATTTTACAGATGAAATGCAGCTGGATGTACCTCTGGGTACGTATTTCCCAGTCTCCAAAAATGCAGATCTGGGTACGCATGCCTGTGTTGAAATAGAATAACATTATGAATCTAAATTTGAAATAGAAATTCCATATCTAGTAAAATATTGTATGTGTATGTATATGTATATGTGTGTGTGTGTGTGTGTGTGTGTGTGTGTGTGTGTGTGTGTGTGTGTGTGTGTGTGTGTGTGTGTGTATGTATGTATGCATGCTTGTGTCAAAAGCACATCTTAATATGCTACACCCCCTACCTCCAAAAACACACACACACACGACAGACCACTAAACTGGCCAAACTGCCACCTGACCCTCAATGTAAATATTTCATTGCTCTGCCTCTGTTAAGACCACCCTGAATGATGAATGAGCAATAAAACGTGTTACTCAGAAATCCCAAAGTACTGTAACTATGGCTACCAAAAAAATCAGGTAATAGCATTGCTTTCGCTCTCTTTTAACGGCTGCCTGTGACTCTCTTCTTCAGATTAGCAGGCCATAATGAGAGTTAAAGAGCCGCTTTAGGCCGGCCCCTTGGTAGGAGGGACACTGCAGCAGCAATGGCGTTAAATCCACTCCCATATTTGAGTTGATTTTATTCTTTTTTTCTCAGCTCAGACTGACCTCATTATCGTCTCCTGCTTTGGTTCTCATCAGCAAGATGGTGACGGGTGGGCAAAGGGACCAAACACTCAGGGGGCACGATATGCCCGTCCCCCATTTCTCATGGCAAACACACACACACACCAAAAGAAAAGCATTAATGTGCTGTTTACTGGAATCCGGCGCCCTGTAATTGCCAATTTATTTGATAGGCAGCCGGATAATGATGGCATTTCACTCCTGCCGCAGAGACTAAACACATGTGTGTTTGATTCGCCCCGTCTCTACCACACATCCCCTTCTCTCCACTTCCCTTTGCCCTGGCCTCCAGCCACCCTGCCTGGGGAAACCGTGCCGCCATACTGGCTTCAAACGCGGCTGAAAGGGGACCCGGGGCTTCGGAGCAAATGCAGCAAGCCTGCCAATTTATCCAAGGTTTGGGGTTACCGCTGGCGAGAACAAGGCTGATGCACCATTTGTAGCTTAATGAGCTGGCAGTGCATAGGGACGGGTGAATAAAGAGAGAGAGGGAGAGAGAGAAAGAGAGAGAGAGAGGGAGGACGGAAAGAAGGAGGGGAAAGAGAGGAAGATGTCCTGTGTGACCTCTTTTGACCTCTCCGTCAAGCGAAGATCAACACTGTGCTCTGTCTCTTGGGTTTTTTTTTTTCATCAGTGCAATGGATTGGCGTAGGAGAGAAGACATCATTAGCTCACTGCCAACACACTATAACGAGGACTAGAATTACTACTCATAACCCCAAGTCAACCTTTCGCTCTGCTTTTGTTATACTTTCAGGAAAACAGCCTACATATGCCATCATAAATATATATATACAAATGAGAGAATATTATATTGCTTTAACTGACTCAACAGGGACAGATTTTTTTAGCGGGAATGTGTGTGATAGGGCATCACAATACACGGTTTAAGCATCAATATCCCAATGTGCAAATTTGTGATAGCCCCATTGCAGGGTCTGTCAAATTGTGATTATAATGAACTAAGAATAAGGGGTTTGTGGAGTCATTGCAAAGTTTTACTGTAATCTAAAGGTGTGAATGATTCATGACTAAGCCTTGTTTACACTAATACGTTTTAGTTTTAAAACGGCATTTTAGAATGAAAATAATCCACGTCCACACTGGCGTTTCATCTAGTGTTTCTGAACAACTCTCCGTCCATACTATACCGCTGAAAATGCACATCACATGACCACATACACACACTCTGGCATGCACAGCAGTGTGCTTTGAGCACATCTACCCATATGAGAGCTGTGCACGTCAGGCTGTTGATCAAGAATCTACCGCTGGATATGATTGCACTGTATTTGTTAAACGTAATATTTAATTCATCTTGTTGTCTATATCTAACAACACATTCCCAGACTTTAGTCTTTTAAATCTATTACTTGTTCTCAGTTAATGTGTTTTGGCTGAGTGCAGTTAATATGGTAATTATTGTAACCACATTGTAAAAACTTATTGTACGTTATACTTTTATAATGGTCATAACTGATTAATAAACTGATATTCAGCAAAAGGGTATATTTCGTATTTTCAATGAAAATTTATCTTTAGCTACATTTATTTATGTTTAGCTACATAAATATGTAGCTAAACCACGCCTCAACATTTTTGGTGTCTGAAATAACGTAGCCAGGGTAATGTGAATGAGGTTATAAAGTATACTGATTTACTCGAAGTCTCCTCTGGAGTTTTTTTTTTTTTATATCAAACTTGCAAAGTCTGAACTTACTGTACAAGGAGAGGATAAATGACTGAACTGTGTTTAGGCTAGTTAACATTGAGGAAAAAGCCCTAATCACAGAGGAGAATGTCTGCAGCCATGCCTTCATTTTCAGATATCTCCGTTTTCCCACATTCACACTGAAACGGAAACCTCTTCAGCCCTCAAAAACTCTAGCCTAGTGTGAACGGATGGCATAACCGTAGCAAAACTTATGCGTTTTACAACACAACTGTAGTAGTGTAAACAGGGCCAAAGAATTCAAGCTATTTGGGTGCAAGATCTTCTAAAGTTTGCCACGTTAACAAATATGGATAGTATTTAATTATTTATAAAATTAAACTGTTAAATACTTATAAAAAAATTATACAATTAAAGTATACAGTGTTATTTTTCTTTTAACTGATTTTGATTGATATTGTTTTTTTTTTTTTCAAATAGAGTGATCTTGTAATTATATTTATATATATTGCAGAAAAATAACATTTTGTTATTTAAGTTTTTTCCAATATTGTGCACCATAATAAAGGCCTGAGTATGCAGTACTTCATTTTCTGTTCCACTCTTCCTCGCACAGCTTTTGGAGTATACCCAATCACGGACGGACTAGTTTGACACATGTAAAGTAGCTTCTGTCACTAAATAGTTCACCTTGCATGTGTTGTTTTATGGATTCATTCATTGATATACAGTCTGACCAAGTGCGTAGATGTCTTCAGACACTTCTGATAATAAGACAATGAGATAATTTAAACAGCGTGCAGACCTCTGCTGGACATGCATTGTTTGGGTTTAAGAGTGTTAAGTGTACTTGTGGAAGCAGTTTATCTTGGTCTCCTTCACTTGTGAATCTCTTATGCTGATTTTGAAATTACAGTCAGAAAATGAGTTTTCAAATGACAGATTTGATTAACTGATCTTGAAGGATTCATTTACTCATCCACCCTGTGTTGAATTTCCTGTTCAACAGGTAGAGACTGACTGAAGTTATGTGCTAAAATGTAGCTCATGTTTTGCATGGTTGTTATCTAGTACCTGTATGCTGGTATGAAGTGTGCCTGTGAATAACCTGCTTTCACGATCCCCTCTGGACTGGGATGCTCTACTTTGAGTGTGACCCTGTAAAACAAAAAACAATAAACAGGGGGAAAACTCTCCAGCGCCTTTCATTGTAGAATACTCAAGGGTTTCGAATATCTTGTGATGAAAAACACTCTTGCCAAATAACTTTGAAGTTGATTGATTTAAAACATAAGACAGGCCTGATTTTAAGTGTGAATGAATAGATACGGATTTCAGTTTGGATACAGAACTCAGATATCAATTCATATGTAATCTCAGCAGTGCTATAGATGACACAGACCTTCTTTGAATTTGAAGGAACAGAATAAGAATCATATATATATATATTTTGACTTGCTCATATTGTGTTATTGTCATTGAAGATATTTTTCAGCGTTCATCCTCTTGTATTTTCACTGGTGATGAGCAGAGTGAACATGCAAAATCAGTCCCTGACTTTAGATGACGGTTAATGATAAACAGAAACGCAGCGGTACACACTGACACTTGGTTGTTGCACAGAAGTATTATTCACCCTCATGCTTTTTTCTTGTGTAATTATTTCATAAACTTTTCCACTTATGTTTATCCTCCTTCACTACAGCTCATAAGCGCTTGGCCAAAAAAGTGAAGTGAAACTCACCATTGAATCCTTTTTGATTTTCATCAGGTCATGTTTTAGTGTAATACAGCACCCCAAGGCATGTAAACAAAAGACTTTCATTTTACAAGTTATTGTGCACACTCACATATGGCCTGTTTCTACTGAGTGGCACAGTAGTATGGTACGGGTCGGTATGGGTCGGAATGGGTTGGTATGGATCGGTACAGGTCACCTTAAATGGTGGGCATGGTGTATGATAAAAAATAAATAAATAAAAAATAAATAAAAAATATATATAGAGAGAGCTGTCTTAATATTCTTTGTGGATTCAAATGAACTTTTCTAATCGTTTCAACACATCAAACTGACTAAAATATTTAGTTAGTATAAAATTGTTGAAACTTGATTAACTTATTAAAATAGGTTACAGCAACATAAAAACATTTGTTGTCTTTTTGTCATTACATATTTAACAGTGCGTGAGACATTAAATGTCGATGTTAAAAATTGTCAACAAAAATTGTTACCGTTTGCTCAGGCTTTTTTCACAAAACTCTGATACTGTAAATTAAGATTATTGATCACAGCAGTGATTTATATCTACATCATTACACAGACTTGCTAAATCAGAATTCAGTATTATCCTCACATCAGTGCTATTCAGAATGGTGAGTTAACCATTATTTTGAGAGGGTTCTTAATTTGAATAAGAATTTAGTTTAAAAATGTTGTCAGGATGATATAAAGTCTGAATCCTAACCTTAGCAGTGCTATTCATAATACATTAGACAGACCTGGATTTCCAGGTTAAAAAACGAAATTGGAATTTAAGTTTAACCAATTCCTAGTTCACAGGATTTTGAGCCCGATTTGCAAGTTAACAAGCTCAAGTTAACAAGTGGAGAAATCAGCGTGTGATTTGGCCGTCTTTATGTGTGAACTACTGAAGATACTCACTGACGCATCATTGTCATCATTCTCGCAGATGAAAATCCAATATCTAGCATGCTAAATATTCTGGATTGGTTGGCAAACTCGACCCCACATGTCAGGTGTAGTGATAAGCTACAGCCAATGAGAGACCAAAGTCATGGGCTGACTGGTCAACAGAGATGTCAATTTTTATAAATACATTGTTAAATATTACAATTGTTCATAAGCATTAAACTTGTCAGACATTATGATATATGAGGTACAATATGATTTTACTCTCTGTTATTTTCCAGTACCTCATCTAAATGTTTTCTAAATGCAGCATAATGATAAGTCATTCTTTTCTTGGTCTCGATTGTTCACTCTGGAACACTTCTGAGCGGTTTGTGTAGATTTGTATCCCTCATCCTGTTCTACAGTGAACATATTTGAATCCAGTGGTCGTGGTTAGCGGCTGTAGATTATTAGTTCTGCCTATGCTGGGGGATTCTTTGGCTATGTGGTAAAACAATCTCCTCCCTGTAATTATGGCCGCTGGAGCAGATTTATGTCATATAATATAGATGTTGTGCTTAATGATTACTGTTATTATTCGATTTCGCTGTGACATGGAAGCAGTCCATGGCGTTTTGCGGAGAGGTCATGTTTCCGCCGTAGCTTTTGACCTGCGGATAGAGCTCTCCGGTGGCTGAAGTCAAAACCGATTACATTCAAGTCAAACTTTCCGCTCGGTGTTTGTCACAGATCCTTAAAGCTCGCTGCTAATTTTGATTATTCTTCTACGCAGCTGTTATAATGAGGTCAGGGGCTCTTACATGCTGAGCAATGCCGACCAATTTGCTCCGACATGGAAGTTGTAATTGCTTGCATCAATTATCTAGTAGTTCTTTTGCCGTCTCCATTCGTCACTCCTGTTCTCTCTCTCTCTTTCTTTTTTTTTTCTTCTTCTGCCATTCGCTCGTTCTCTAATTTGAAATGTTCCTTATTAGAGAAGAGCGTTTAGATATAGCAGTCGCAGCACACCTATAATTAGCTGATTATCATGGCAGGAGTTAAAGTGTTTGAACAGGAATCTAAATGTGTGTGTGCTGGTTTTGGTGGTTTAGAAGGACAGTTTTTTGTATAATGAATTGGGTTTAGCCTAGTTGTACTCAATTACACTGGTTTATGCGGACATTTATAATTCAAAACACTTAAAAATCATACTTAATGGGGTCTTTTGACTCTCAAATTTTGCAACAGGTTTATTGTAAGCATTGTTTTTTGGGGGGTAGGGCCATTTAATTAGAGGTTTTTACAGTGTAAAATACATTACGCTTATGGAGATTCCCTTCAAACTACCATTACTAATGTGCTTGTGTGTGTATGACAGGGAAAAAATGTTTATTGTTTGTGCATTTGTGCCAGGAATTGTAGTGAAGTTGATTTTGAGTGTTTAGATGACAGTGTGTTTATATATGTCAGTGTGTTGTGTGAGTGTGGAAAGGGATACGGAGTGTGTCTGAGGAACAGGGGTGGTTATGATTGCTTTATAGCTTAACAGCACTGTTCTAAATCAGCTGTCAGTCAGTCTGACCTGAAACACGGCTGGTGACAGCACCTCAATAAACCTGCCACTCGTCCCTCTTTGCTTTGCTGTTATGCTTAAACTGGCCAGCGAAACACACACACACACACACACACACACACACACACACACACACACACACACACACACACACACACACACACACACACACACACACACACTTATACTTATCTGCACAGATTGCATTGTGCCTTTAGATGCCACTGCTGTTATTTTTTAACCTTAGTGTTCACACTTTCAGCACAACCAAGAGAGTTTGTTTTTTTCAAATTACATTATTATCTTGTATCAATAAAAAGTACATAAGCAAACATGTTTGATCATGGAAGTTTTATGTTGTTTAATCAGTGACGGAAGGGATAGCATATACAGTACAGTATGCTGAGTTTAAGATATAAGAAATAACATGTATTTAGTTATAGTGGGATTCACTATAAACAACATTTATCTTAAACGTCAAGCTTAAACAAATGTATTTGAAATAAGTTGAAAAATACCAACGTGACAAATCCACTTTGCAAATAATCTCGTATACAGTATGGCACATATTCAAATGTGTGCATGCTTTATGCAGATTTTGCTTGTTTGGCATTAATTGCATTCTTTAACATGTTTATAAAAAAGTTATATTGATTTTCTTTGTTGTTGCAAAATGTTGATAAAGCCACAACATCTCCACAAAAACCTTGCTTGCTTACAAAATGTCTCTGCATTATTGTATAACATTCTATATAATTTTGCATATACAATATACTATATTCATTTGCATAAAATGCACTTAAAAAACAATATATACAATATAGCATTTCAGAATTGACTATGAGTATACATACAGCTAGTTTACTAGTAATACTAGTATACTAGTGAAATATTATATACTGGCATCATTGTAAATACAAATTAAATTAGCTAGTAAATAATAGTTATTAAAACTATTATGTTTAAAAATGTTGAAAATATATTTTCTCTATTAAACAGTTCTTCAAGAGTTCAAACTTAGCTGATGATTGATTATAAAATGTGTTTGGCATGCTGTCTCGAGAGAGACCTGAGCTCATAATATCCTTAAGCCCGAGGCTCCCTCCCATTTGCAGGGTGAGAGGGGAGTTTGAGCTCAGGCAGGTGTCGAGAACTCCCCTACTTGTTAATGGCAAATGTAAATTCGGAATAACTAAGGAAAAAAATATTGCTGATTAAGCGCTTGTCTATGGTGTCGATTTGGATTGGTCATTTGGCTTATGTTACATGGTTTTTGGCCCATGGGAGGAAACCGGAGAGCCCGGGGGGAAACCCACGCAGGCACGGGGAGAACATGTAAACTCCACACAGAAATGTCGACTTGGCCAGGTAAAGACTTGAACCAGTGACATTCTTGCTGTGAGGCAACGGTGCTAACCGCTGTGCCGCCCTGTCAAGATTAGGGGGTAAGGGTGGATGAGGGGATTCTTCAAGACGAAGATGGCTAAGGTGAGATACTCTGGTTATTTGTAGCGATTAGAGAATCATCTATTTGGCGGATCATAATGCAGGACCAGCCACAGCCAATCATAAGCACATGCTCCTCCTAAAATTAGTTTATAAATAAACTTCACTTGTGAAATATTTTTAAAAAATCATTGCATTGTCACAGGAGGGCTGTTACCTTTAACAATATACAGTTTATGTACTTTGACAGAACTTTTAACTTTAACACTTGAGATGTTAAGATTTGCAGCTGTTATCTGAATTTTGCACTATTCAAAAGGAAAGCATCTATAGGGTCTCTTGACATTTTAGACGTTGTTATGGTCGCTGAATGTGAGCGGATTCATCCACAGTTGGCAGGTGTGGACTGAGTTGAGCCGGAGAGTGTTTTTTTGTGTGAATGTGGCAGCAGATTTTGACACACAGTGACAGGGTGGTCTGCTTGCATCACAGCCTGTCTGTATTGGGCTGTCATTGCCTAACAGCTCCCTGTCCATCATAGGCAATAGGAGAGAGACAACAACAATGAACCCATCTACACATACAGTCAGCACTAACCCAGCAAGTCAAGAAGCAGTCATACTGAGGCTCTAATGCATCAGGTGCAAGTTTTATAACCCCTAGAGAGTCAAGTCAGCAGTGGCTTGCTAAAAATCTAGTGTCAATTGCATCGACTCGCTTACTTTTTAGCAATCATCATTTCACAGTATTTCACTGTTGTTCATTTTGTTTAATAAAGTAAAAATGTATTTCATGCTTTTACATTCTACAATAGTTTTTATTTCTTAATTTTATTTTTGTATGTCGCAATATATCTATTATATATGTCGCTGGTTTGAACCTCAGCTCAGTTGGCGTTTCTATAAGGAGTTTGCATGTTCTCCCTGTGTTCGCGTGGGTTTCCTCCGGGTGCTCCGGTTTCCCCCACAGTCCAAAGACATGCTACAGGTGTATTGGGTAGGCTAAATTGTCTGTAGTGTATAAGTGTATGAGGGTGACAGGCCCAGATGACAGGCTGGCTGGAATGTGTAAAAAAAGTCATCATCATACGGACAAGTCTAAATGGAGGACTTGTTCCAAAGAGCTGACCCCGCAACCATACGGGACCAGGGCCAAAGAAGAAAAAGATCGCTATATTCCACACAAATTATTCCACACAATTTAACTATGTGATGGAATAGCACTTTAGATATGCTTAAAGTCATAATCATTGTTTACACACATCGAGTTACGACATGAAATATAAATTTTTTAGTCACATTATTGAAGTGCAGTGCAGACAAACTCTGAAATCAAACTATTATGGTCATGTAGGAATTTTAGCTGCATTTTGTGACAAAATAAGCCATACACACACGGCTGTTTCACACTATTCTCACTATTGATTATTGTCCTCCAAGTGCGTGCATACACACGGTAAACTACTAGAAACACATACACAAAGAAAAAGTATCAAATTCCAATAAAAGAACTCTCTCCTATCAGTCCATACTCTCATCCAGTAGCTCGTTGTTCAGTTATTAGAGTTTATAGCAAAAGCATTTGCAGTGTTTGCAGTGTCCTTTATGGCATTCTTTAAAATAGAAGTAAAATAACATTCAATACAAGTTGATCTAAAAAAAGCACCTAAAGAGTTTCGCATTTTGTGATTTTTTTTTTTCAGTTGAATAAAAGGCTGTTTTCCATTTTATCATTGGGAATTCCAAAAAAAAAAAAATTATGAAAATTTTTCATCTCATTCTCGTGAACCCAATCTTGTGGAGTGACATCTTGTCAAACCCCTCATATATATACCCCATACTTACATTTACATTTACATTTACATTTAGTCATTTAGCAGATGCTTTTATCCAAAGCGACTTACAAATGAGGACAAGGAAGCAATTTACACAACTATAAGAGCAGCAATGAATAAGTGCTGTAGCCAAGTTTTAGGTATGTAAAGTGTAAGAGGCAAAACATTAGTAATTTTTTTAATACTCTCTCTCTCTCTCTCTCTCTCTCCTCTCTCTCTCTCTCTCTCTCTCTCTCTCTCTCTCTCTCTCTCTCTCTCTCTCTCTCTCTCTCTCTCTCTATATATATATATATATATATATATATATATATATATATATATATATATATTTTTTTTTTTTTATCATTCATTTTCCTTCAGCTTAGTCCCTTTATTCATCAGGAGTCGCCACAGCGGAATGAACCACCAACTTACCCAGAATATGTTTTACACAGTGGATGCACTTCCAGCTGCAACCCATTACTGGAAAACATCAATATACACTTATTCACACACATACACTACGGCCAATTTAGTTTATTCAATTCACCTACAGCGCATGTCCTTTGACTGTGGGCGAAACCAGAGCACCCGGAGGAAACCCAAGCAAACACGGAGAGAGCATGCAAACTCCACACAGAAATGGCAACTGGTTCAGTCAATCCATATATTTATTATTTCTTATACAATGTCTTCAATATCTTTCAAACTGCAGAAATGTCAATAAATATCACTTTGTTAAACTGCAGAATTAAAAAGTCGACAGAGCAAAGATCAAGTTCCCATTATGCATTTCATGTCCATAAATAAACCATAAAAACACATGTGAATCACTAAATACAGAAACTGTTAATGGACAGATTTTTCTACAGTGAACGTTTGTGATTTACCAAGAAATGTTTGGTGAAAGCAGACGGCAGCTTACTTACTTACATAACCTTACATAATTGTGTCATATTTACAGAAGATACATTTTTATTTCCTTACTAACACTTTATATTTTATTAATTTTTAAATATTTCCTCGATTTGTTAACTACAACACCTTTACCAGAGCCATTTACTAGCACACCACCCTTGAATCCAGTCCAGTAAAGCATTATCCAGTCATTCACCAACTAACCTTGTTCTATTCTTCTCCAAATTCCGCTTCCTTTCACCCACAGATGGAAGGAATGGAGTTAGACAGAAACAGACAAAAACTGCTGGCAGGGACTAGATTGTCTCATTCTCTTTGTCTTCTTTTCAGATCAGAGTGTGTATTGTAATGCCATTTAAATGCTCGTCGTTTCCTCTATTTTCTTTTTTCAGATAGCTTGGAGGAATCTCTCTCTTGCTGTCGTTCTCTCTCCGTCTCCCTTTAGTGTTAAGGTCAGTTCATCATAGTGAGTTGAATAAGTGGAGCCTGAGGGAATCTTAACAAAGGTCTTATTCTGATTGGATAATGACAGCGCGGGGCCCAAGGAGCAAGAGAAATCGCTAGTTGCCATAGCAATAAGAGACCAATGTGGGTACCATATTCTGAATGTGCAAGAACGCCGCAGAAAGACAGAGAAAAAGAAAAGATTTTTATTTTGACTCCTGTATAGACTGCATATTTTCGTTGGCACACACACACTCAGTCAGAATGAAAAGCACCCTTACCCTCCAAGTTGTCATATACATTGCTTTTCACAGAAAATACCTCGCCCTAGCTAAAATAAACGCAACCTTGCCCACCAGGATACAGGCATCAGTCGCTTTCATAAACACCAGCGCAAGCTCACTTCTCCTGGGCCTACAAATCACCCTGACCTGGAGCCTCTGTGTGTGTGTGTGAGCTGCCACAACCCTATTCCCCAAGCCTATGTTGTAAATATACCAGACTTCTTTCTCTTCCTGACGTTTTTTTTCTTCCTCTCGCTTGTTTGGCTTCCTCAGAGGCAACTCATGTTTTCACTCCTTAATGATCCTTCCTTATGATGGATAGAGACTGCCTTGCTCAGGCCAAGTAGCACCGCCGTGTCTTCAGCAGAACCAGGTGCTGACGGAAAGGCTGTGTGAGGTTCTCCTGGGATGAGAGAAAGTGGGAGGAGATGTTGGAAAGGTCTCGAATTGTGAGGTTGTAGGCCTGGTTACTCTCCATTTCTCTTCTCAAAGCGTGGAGGAAACTATACAGCACTGCCAATCAAATCAGTCCCTGTTGTGCTGGATCTGCAACATTGACTTGTGGCTGCTGCTGTTTTAGAAATGCAGTGAGCTGCAACAAGGGGGCGCATGAAGTTATAGTTTATTTTGAAAAATAATCGCATCTGATGAATGGTTGCTACTGTATAAGACTTTTGTGAATTTATGTATAACTCACATTTTATTTTTTCATTCAAACATAAGTAAGGGATAATCATTGACTTTCTGTTCCTTAAAAGATTTTAATCAGGATGTGGAGGCGGAGGACCACATAACGCAGCGGAGAACAAATAATACACCTGAGAACAAATAATAGGTTCACAAGTCCAAATAATGACCGTTAGATAGACACAAGATTAATTATATATCACGTTTTAAACATCAGAGATGCAAGAGATGACTAATATAAAGCTTCGCTCACGGGGGAGCTGTTGGCAGAGCTGCCGCTGAGCGACTGGAGCTCAAAGTCGAAATTTTTAAAACCTCGATTATACATAATATACATAAACTGCCAAGTTAACTTTAAAATAACTATATTCTTGCTTGAAAAACTTGCTTCTTGCTTGATTTTGTGGCATAATTGATATGCATTTTTCTAATTTTGTTGATTTCCCGTCCACCATTAACAGTTCTTATTGGTTTCCTGTGCAACACATGGGATTTGCTAAGGTAACTCCAAACCTTTGAGAGAAGCACATTTATTTCCAACTGTGATCAAAACTGACTGGAACTATCTGTGAGTTTCAACAAAATAAGGCACACCCTCCAGCCAATCAGAATCAAGAATTTCACCAGACCATGGAAAAATGTTAAATAAGCCACTGGTATAAAAGTTTTCTATTATACCAGTGGCTTATTTTACATTATTGTACATTATATAAAATGTTTGTTGTAGAAGTTAGTTTTTTTGTGAGTATGTCTTTGTCAAACCCGCTCACTAGTGTAGAGCACACTCCGAATTGCACAATGTTTTGCAAGAAGTATAGGCTGCTTATATGAAGATGTCTGGTGCATGTGGAGAGGAAAAGTGTGTGGTGTCTACAGGAGGTTTGTCAAACCCACTCACCTCTGTGTAACACACTAAGAATTGCAGAATGTTTTCCTAGAAACAGGGTGTGTTGATATGAAAGTGTCTGGTGCATCACGAGAGGTGAGAGTGCATCACCTACTATAAAGGTGGTTTGGATTTTAGTCTTCAGCTCTCTTTCGATAAAATATTTAATTGCTTAATGCATAAATTTAAATGGAACTGTTATTTCATTCATTCATTCATTCATTCGTTCATTTATTTTCTTTCAGCTTAATCTCTTATTTATCAGGGATGAAATCAGCAAATTCTATACTTTTGGCAAAACATTTTAATACATACAACTCTATTGCTAGGTTCACACAACATCACGTTTCTTATGTTATGTTATTTAACTGATTTTGTGATTTTTACTTCTAATTGTTTGTCATGCTGTGGACAAGTACCATCCCTGCCTTTAAAGAGATAGTTCACTCAAAAATGAAAATCCTGTCATCATTTACTCAGTCTTTACATTCCAAACCTGTTTGAGTTTCTTTTTTCCCCGGTTGAACACAAAGGAAGGTATACTGAAGAATGTTGGGGGGAAAAACACCATTGACTTTCTTAGAATGTTTTATTCATACTATGAATGTTAATGGGTGCTAGTTTCCAACTTTCTTCAGAATATATTGCTTTGTGTGCAACAGAAGAAAGACATTTTTTAAAACGTTTAAATGGTAAGAACATTTTTATTTTGGGGTAAACTACTGGAGGGAAATAAGTATTCAACACATCACAATTTTTTTCAAAAAACATATTTCTAAAGGTGCTGTTGACTTGAAATTTTTACCAAATGTTGGTAAAAAAAAAATCCATGTATGCAAAGAAAACGATATTAATTAGTTTACAAATTAAGTTATCTGTTATAAAATTAAATGACGCAGGGAAAAGTATTGAACACATGAAGAAAAGGAGGTGTAAAAAGGCAGTGAATGCCCAGACAGCAGCTGAAATCTCTCAGTAGTTTTTCAGCAAACCTCTGCCCTTTGTCATTGCAAATTAATATCAGCTGCTTCAGTCCAACATCAACATTATCAGGATGATAAGGTGGACATTTCAGCTAGACAATGATCCAAAAACTGAGCCAAGGAAACTCTTACATGATTTTAGAGAAAGAAAATCAACATGTAGAATGGCCCCGCCAATCTCCTGACTTGAATCCAATATAAAATACACATTAAAGATCAGAATTGATAGACGAGACCCACAGAACCATCAAGATTTTCACACTCTGTTGAAGTCTGTGAAAAAAATCACACCTGAGCTATTCATGTGACTTCATTTCCCATATGAGAGACATTTCTAAGCTGACATCACACAAAAAAGCCTTTAATATAAAGGATTAAATACGTTTTATTAGTTCAGTACATTCTTCTTGTGCCATTCCTTTGTTATTACATATGACATTTTTTCAGATTTTTGTTGTTGTTATATTTTTATGTGTGTATTTTGTTTATTTATTTATTATTTTTTTTACCAAAATCTGGTTCAATCCCATGTCAGTAGCTGCTTTAGAATATTTTTTCCCCTGAAAAATAACATGACGTATTGATTAATTTTTTTACCCCCTCTATCTTTTAATGCAATGCAGAACCACTGACTTTCAGAAACATGGCTATAAAAACAATCCTTAGTTAATCAATGAAACATCATAAACACAGTAGTGTTGCCAAACCTGCATAATTACATTTAGTAGCACCAATACGATTGCACTTGTGCTTCTTTGGGTTAGTCAATTGACACCAACTGACAAAAATGTCAAAACTAGTCACTAATGACTAAAATACAACTGAACATGCTTAGTCTGTCTGTCAGGATATATCCCTGATGTGATGTGATCTTCTCTACCAGTCAAATAAATGGATTCTCCTGTCCCGACACTCATTGTCATTTACAAATCACCTTTACACCCTATGTTAAACACATCTTAAAACTGACATTTGTTTCTGTCTTTACTTTATAAGAAGTCGTTTTAGCTTTTTCTTTATATATATGCTTCGCATTGTTGTATGAATAGAAAATATAAAGTTGATCCTTCAAATACTGTCGCTTTCTGCTTACAGTGTGAATAACCATTATCTTCATGCTTGGCCTTCCCACTGTTTCATCCCCATAGGACTTGAATGTGTGAATGTGTCTGCTGGGCTGCACTGAAAAGGTATATCACTGGACTCTGAACCATTAGACTGTATTTAAAGAAGCTTTTAACACTCTGCGGGCGTCACAGTCGCATTGTGCTCACAGACGTTCAGTTAATGGACAGCGCTGTGTTTTTCAGTCATTCACTATATGGTCGCACTGAGATCAGAGAGCGTGTCTGCTGAGGATAAAATCAAATGTCTTTGTGACTTCATTCAAAGCACAGGGCCATATAATCAAAGGAAATGGATAATTATAGAAACTCTCACTTATTTCTGTTAGACTTTGTTGTGTGAAGCAAGTTTTATTGTCTTCGTGATTTAGTGCAACAGCCACATGATTTTCACCCAATACTGTATGCCAAAGAAGAAGGAGAGAAGAAAAAAATACATGTGATGGAATGAAAAAGGAAAGTAGTTACTCGGTTTTGATTTTTTTCCCGCAGTCATTTTAATGGCACGTCAGGCCACGCAGGTGGTTGGGGAAACATAAATCCTTGCTGGGTGTTCTGGATACAGCCAAGGTTCCAGAACTATCTGTCACGGTTCTGTTGAGATTTATGCTTGAGCGGGAGAAGCTGAGTACACACAGAGTGTTAAAGAGTCCTGTAAAGAACAAGCTATTAAAACATCCACCTCAAACCACCGGAGTAGCAAAACTCTGCCCAGAGCTGACATCTGAATCCTGACCGGAGGCATAACATCCACCAGTCAGAGACCACTGGTCAAAATGCTTCTATTGTTTGACAAATCCTACTTTTTTATTTTTTACAAATGCTCAAATATGAATATAAGTTTTTATGTATGCAGTTGAAGTCAGAATTATTAGCCCTGTGAATTATTAGCACCGTTTATTTTCCTCCTAATTTCTGTTTTACGGAGAGAAGATTTTTACAACATTCTAAACATAATAGTTTTTATAACTTTAATAATATTTTACTACATATTTTTCAAGACACTTCTATACAGCTTAAAATGACATTTAAAGGCTTAAATAGGTTAATTAGGTTAACTAGGCCGGTTAGGGTAATTAGGAAATTTATTGCATAACGATGGTTTGTTCTTTAGACTATTGGGGAAAAAAAATTCTGACTTTAACTGTATATATACTATAATTTTGGTTGTATATATTGTAAGATGTCTTACCTTTATTTAAAGGTTTTAATTTATTTTTAAATTTAGCTTTTGGTAAAAAAATTTTCTTTTGGACCTTAATAGGCTGCCGTAAACCTGTGGTTCTTAACCAAGGGGGGCTCATTAAACTTCATTTGAGGTCAGACAATGATTTGAATAAATTAAATTAAGTTATAATAATATATATGTTCCATTAATATATTTTACATTAGATAAAAATCTGTTCCCACTAAAAAGTGCTATTTAAACAATGCATTCAATGTTAAAAGGTTTTAAATGATGCACTAAATTCTATACAAAAACTTAAAACTATGGTGGAAACTAATTATTTGTTCATTTCCTATGTATTTATTGGTCACACTTTATTCAGTATTAAGTTCCATTGCATCAACATGCCAACTACTCATTAGATTAATAGTAGACTGTTAGGTTGGGGTTAGGGTTAGTGTAAGTTGTTTTGATGCTCAGTTTGTTGAATTAGGTTACATTGCATTTACATGCCAACTAATTCTCATTAGATTATGAATAGACTTTGGGTTGGGGTTAGGGTTAGTGTACAATAAGTTGACATGAACTTGGTAAGTTTCTTATAGTCAGTTAATTGTCTGTTGAAGGAGCAGTATCAACAGATATTAAGCAGACTAATACTCAAATGGACCATCAAAGTAAAGTGTTACTTAAATTTTAAACTGGGTTATTTAAGTTAGCCAGGCAAGTTGGGTTAATTAGGAAAGTCATTGGACGACAGGGGTTTGTTTTGTAGCCATTGACAAAAAAATAAGATAAAAATAAAAATAGGGGTAATAATATTGACTATAGCCGTTTAAAAAATGTTTTCTCTAAAAGAAAAATTGAATGGGACCTACTGTTAAACATTTGGAAAATATTTGAAAAAGAATGAAAATTATAATAATGTCTTTGACTCCAACTCCATATGATGGACCTTTGAATATTGTGTTGAACAGTGTAAGATTATCAAGCCATAAAGGCTGAGTAACCCCTGCATTGTTGAGAGAAAGTGATGTGGAGAAGTTGGTGGAACCGAATGGAGGAATGTTGTGAGGTGGATTCAATCGTGTATCATCAACGTGTCTGATCATGTGCTCACCACTGTAAAACAAAACCTTTGTTTGGTCGCTTTGCAGCACTTACGATTGTGTCATTCTAGGCTTAACATTGCAGGGAGTTTAGCTAATATTATGTTTTCATCAACTCTAAATGGTGCTGGAAATACTTCTCTGACAGGCTCTCTGTCTGTCCGCATCGGGCCTGTTTATAATGTATGGCAGGGGGCATGTTCGGTCTTCGCTGCGGTTCATAGGATGACATTGAGATCCTCAATATGTCGCATCGCTTTTTATATCAGAAGCCACTGCAATTTCCTCCATAACCGCGAGGCAAAAAGCCTGAGAACAGAGTAAATAAATGCGATGGTAAAAAAATATATAAAGAGGAACACAACCCCCCGGAATTATAGTTTCAGAAAGATTATTCCAGAGACATTATTTCCCCCTAGTCATGGACTTAACTCAAATTTAGAGGGAGAATGAAATTGCTGGCAGTGAAAAAAGGCAGACAGAAAAGGTGGGAGTTCATGAGGAGAGAAATAACATTTTCATTTGTTTCGGGCCCTGTGGGAGAGATAGGCCGTGCCAGTAAATAGATGCCGTTATGAGAAATGATTTTCTTTTCCCTGATGGGGGATGTGGTTTTAAGGCACACTTATCCATCTGCAATCTAGATGTCAAACCCCAGGAATCCAGAATAGCAACACAGCGGTGCGGTCGTAATGACACACGAATCCAAGCCCGCTACTCGTTTCTGGTGCCTCTCTCAGCCTCCCGCCAGCACACACCACTCTTTCGTTCAGACTCCAGCTTTGTTCTTTGATGTCCGTTTGTTCTTTCCAGCTCAATCATGACATGTTTAAATTGGCCGCTCGAATTACGTTCTAGCGTCACTGGTACTGTTGAGCTGAGTGCTCAAGAGGGATGGAGAGAAAAATAGTTTTTTTGCCAGTTATTGTCGCTGTGAGGCAGTGGAAGCAGGATAAAAATAAGTTTACAGTTTTATAGATATTTTTATCGCTGGAATATTCTCGCTGCTGCGTTTTTGAAGAATTTCTTCACTTCCCAGAACCACCGGGTGCAACGATTTTGCTTATTATTGTCCATTATGCTGCTGGAAATGAAAATACGCCACAAGAATGTTCACTCCGAGTGAGAGTTTATGTTTTTAGAAATGACACGGTACTGTAAGTGTCTGGGCTTAAAAGCTTTTCTATTTTTTTTTTTTTTGCACGAGGCGCACAAGCTTAAGAGAGAATTTGTATTTTTCTGAGAGAGATATTTCTTTGACGAGCCACAGACTTTCTTGACGCTTTATCAAACCCATGACTGCATTCTGCAAAACTCCCTCCGTTCTAGTTAGGCTGATCAAAAACAGCACTATGCACCAAACTCTGAGTCATCAAAGGATTTGCGCAGCTTTCATCTTCAGGGCATAGTTTATTGCTTTTCACCTGATACACTGCTTCATCTCACTTCTCTCAAAACACCGCCGAGCAGTCGAAGTTATGCATCGCAGTACAGTTCGTTCTATTGTTCTGTTGTTGCTTTATGTTCAATAGATCCTTGTTTCTGGTATGTGAGCAGAGGTTTATGCTGTATTTTATTCAGATCCTTGAAATATCTGGTTTTGTGTTCTGCAAAAGAAAGTCAGACATGCAGGTGACAGAAATTTAATTTGAAAAACAAATTGAATTGTACGTGTAAAGTGTTAACAAAGCAAGCTCCTTTTTCAATTAAAGGGAATGTGCACTCAAAAAAATGTCTAAATTACTAAGTTGTGAAGAAATACCACAGTATGTTTATGAATCAAGGATTTTTCAAAGTACAAAACAGCAGTACTTGTGCTAAAGGGAAATGGAAATGCTGTGATCATACTAGTACTTCTGTTCCAGTTTTTTTCTTCTGTTGTACTTAAAAGAATATATTTTTAAGAATGTTGGAAACTAGTAGTTATTAATTTCCATTGATTATTTTTCTATTACTAACATTTTTCATAATATCTACTTTTATGTTCAACAAATGAAACTCATTGGGCTCTATTTTAATGATCTTGGCGCAAAGTCTAAAGCGCATGTCACAAAAGCATTAAAGGTGTGTCTGAATACACTTTTGCTATTTTAAGGATAAAAAAATACACTCTGCGCCATGGCGCATGTTCTAACAGGGTTGTGCTAATTCTCTTAATGAGTTATGGGTGTGTTTTTTTTAAGCATAACGTGCATTAAATCAATCAGAGTCTCATATCCCATTCACTTTAAGAGCCAGTTGCGTCGCGCCATGGCACATTTGCTATTTACATGATGGACTTTAATGCTAGCGAGAAAACAGTTAAACAAACCATCTGCAGTGCGAAGATAAAGAATGAGCCTCCTTCATTCTGCCTCTTTACTTTCTCTTTCTCTTTATTTTACTCCTTCACTTTTGTGGATAAGAGTTGTACACACTCCCTGAAGACATCCATCAGTCTACATTCAGTTTTAATTTCCAGCAAACAAGTAAATGAGCAATAATAACCAAGTGTGGTCAAAAATTATACCACACGTTCTATTCTTATGCCCCATATTGTGTCGCATACATCTCCAAAACCTGACAGGTGGACAAATCTAAACTTTTTTTTATTAAAAGCAAATATGAATATGCGTATAATAAAAAATACTGCTAATAATAACATTATACAAATGAAGGCATGAAGAAGACATGTAGGCAGTGCTTTTAATATTTTTGTAGAAAAAAACTTTAATCCTTAAATTTTTTCATAACTTATGATATTTGTGTATTGAAGTACATACTGTGAGTATTGAGCAATGTGTAAGCGTTTGAACCCCCATAGGTCTATAACTAATGCGCTCTGCGCTTGACTTTAGACTTGCTTTTAGATGGTCAATCGCGTGGTCTATTTTAGTTCTTCAAAATAGCAACGCGCCAACAGTGCGCTTAAACACACCTCCTTTTTAGACCGGCACACCCATGAGTCCACATAGTAGCACAAATGGATTTGCTATTTAAACAACATGGTGCAAAATGTGAAATTTAGGGATGTGCTGGTCTAAAAAAAAGCAACAAATCATGCCAAACACGTCTCGTGCCTTATTGCGCTGGTGTATAATAAGGCCCATAATGTTTTGTAACCACTTAAGAGTGAAATAAAATAAAATAAAAAAGTTACATTTTTGGAAGAACTAGCCATGTAAAAATGATCAGTTGTATGTTCCAGAATTACTACTATACTACCGGCTTTTAAGGATGAACACCTAGCGTACAGGTGTCAAATTCAGTTACTGGAGGGCCGCAGCTCTGCACAGTTTAGTTCCAACCCTAATTAAACACACCTAATCAAACTAATTGAATCTTTTAGGCTTGTTTAAAACCTGCAGGTAAGTGTGTTGAAGCAGGGTTTAAACTAAACTGTGCGGGCTGCGGACATCCAGGAATTGACACCCCTGACCTAGAGGGTTAAACTGTGTAGGATTGTTTGGTTGTTTCTCCAATGTCATAAACCCTTGAATATTTATGTAGCACGTATCCTGCAGACAAGCCACTATAATCACCATCACAGTTCAATAGATCATGCATTCGCAATTAGGGACTTGGCCCAGGTTGTTGTCTGGAGCAGTAGGGCACACTTGTTCCCTTGCCTGGATGGCTGTTAGGCTTGGCTCCAGTAGAGGGGAAGAGAAGTGGACAGCAGCCCAGATGGTGATGAGCTGGCTTGGGGGTGGGATTGGACAGGATTAACCCCCTGTAGTTGTGGCTGTGGTCTAGCTACTTAGGCAGGTCAGGGATAGTGGAATTAGCCTTGGCCTATCCATGGAGGTCCATCTGATTTCAGGCCTCATCCAATTACAGCCTTATCTCCTCAACAAATGAGATCAATGCTGCAGACGCATGAAGACCTTCTGCCTGGGGGACGAGTTGTGATAATCGCCCATAATACTGCTCAGGTACAAGGGCAGACAGGTGCCTGCAAAACAAGCCTGGTATGCTTGAACCCTAGAGAGCGGGACTGTGGAACGACATCGACTATGCCTTGCCATTAGAGAGGCAAAGGAATTAATATTGATTAGCACTGAGGTTATGCTTCCCTTTATGCTCTTTCTGCAAGTATGTGTGTAGAATTATTGAACTCTTATAGTTTCAAGTGCAGCTTCAAGAGCAGCGGGATACTGGGCATAATTGTGATTTTTGTCTTTTATCTACATTGAATTTTATGCTGATTTTAAAACACGCCACAGCGGTGGCCGTAATTGCTTTTTATATATTCTGTGCATTGAGGCACTCAGACAACTGAGCTAAGGTGAACCCTCAGCATCTCCACAGTTTATTTTGTCATCAGTTGGGGAGAAAAACCAATGTTTGACATTTCTGTGCATAATTAGGAAAATAATTAACCTTTACACCTGCCTGTTGTAAATGGACTGTTTATCGATTCTGTTTTTCATACTCTAAATGTGTGATGACATGAATGGAGGATGTGTAATGAACGCACTACATCTGATCACATAAAACCCCATCTTTTGCACTCATTTAATTACATTTCATTGCACTCAACATGCTTTTTTTTGCAGGATCTATAACCAGCTCTGCAAATGTTAGGGTCTTGAATGTCACCTGCATAATTGCAAGGGCTCTATCGTTAATCACGCCTATAGAACGGTGAGTAGCAATTTCATGACAGAATCATCCCTGAATCAGCTTTCATTGAAAGAGTTAGCAGCAATTACACTGCCATTGTGAGAGAGATTCGTTTAAATGCTTTGAAATGGACCGTGGTGTATTTCAGGCTGGAAAAATATGATGGTCTCTAATATGTAGTCAACGGCCAGTCTCGACCACTGACGCTAATGCTACCGGTCTGTCTCGCAACCATCTGGAACAGGGCGAGCTGTCTGCTGTATGGCTGACCAGGGAACCATTTTCCTGGATTTATGTCGGCCCATTTCTACCCACTGCAGCATCCAGGATGCTATTAGCCACCCGAGAGCCATATAGGGGTTTTAAAGAGAGTCCTTCAACAACCGTGCATATCGCTTTCTGTCTCTCAGGCCTGGTTTAATAAAAACTTCCTTGGATGGTTCAAGGCAGCATGGCGTCTCAGGGTGGCCTGGCACCAGTAGGAACCTTTGGCCAAAACCAGCCGAATGAGAATGGTTGGGCACGTTGTGCATGAGTAAATCTGGGATTTGCTCCGTTCTGGCTCAGTCATGACATCGGGGGCGGTGAAGATGGGATTTGGATGGTGAGGTAGGGTAAGCATGGCATGGCCTGGCCTCCAAAGCACAAGGCTAGTATTAGCTTCCAAGGGGCACAGCAGCAGTTAGTTTGGGAAAATATCACAGCCCATTAGCTGGAGCAGCGAAATGGAGTCAACTTCAGGGACTCTATTAGCCTCTCTTCGCTTACGCAGACGCCGTCCCACCGCTCTGCGCTGCTATTCTGGAAGGACTGAGCACACGGTTATAATTGGACTGGGGAAAATCAAGCAAGTTTCAGTGGTCCTGGTGGGGCTTTCAGACAGAAAATGAGAACACGTTCTTTTGTATGCCTTTTTTTTGCCTGTTTCTACTTTGCACCACCCCCTTGTTAGCATCACCTGGTTTTTAACACTAAAGCATTCAACTGTGTTTGGACTATGTTTTTTGAAGTGTTTCCTTTGTTTTTGCAGCGCGCTTTGTTTTCGTTATTTCCATTCCTGCTTTGAATTAAATTCACATTATTAGCAAATCCTACAAGCATGCAGGAGTGTAAACGTTGTAAGAGTATGAGTATTCTCCACGTACTGATTAAACCGCAGCATGGTTCTCGTTAATAAAAAGGCAAGTCTCCCAGAGAGGCATGCTTATGTGCTCTTCAAGAGGATTTAAAGATATCTCTAGGCCTATTCGTTGACATTGTCACGGAGAATGCTAACTTTTTTATAGCAAGCATTATCCTTATGTACTCTCTCTTTTCTCTCCTTTCTTCGTCTCTCCTGTAAATGTCCTTGATGTAGAGCTTTGTGACTTCACTATTGACATGTTCTGGTTGTATAAAATGGTGGCTGGGACATAAGACAGGCCTCACTGCTTCAGGTAATTGATGTGCAATTTTTAGCCCTTCCAAAGGACGTTTTCATCATTTCCATTGTAGAACAGGGGCATTTGAGTCTTTATAACAAATCTGTTTAACATACTCCTCCTACAATGAAGGTCATCAAACCTGTCATTCACATAAAGACCACTACTATTTTGGTAATAATTACTATAAAAATTATTATTTTAAATAATAGTACTATTTTTCTTAGAAAATGTATCATATTCAGCACAATAAACACCCTTGGTTGGTTAAATATGCTACAACTGTCATGAAAACTGCAATAAAAACACAATAATTATCGCTATTGTGACAACTGCATGTAAACAAATATAAATTTAATATACTTTAGCAACAAAAATATCAATTTAAATGTCAAAAATATTACAATAGTAGTTTTTACATATTTTATTTTGTTTTCTTTGTATTTGTTTGGCTTTATGAATGTTATAAAGATCATATAGTCAATGAGTTATAATTGACCACAGCAATGGAGTTGGTGCACGTACAAATATTTACTTGTAAAATGTGATTTGTGAATAAATATATTAATAAACACTGCACAACTGGTATTCCTTGAAGGCCTGTTTTGATGGACATTCGACTGAGAGAGAGAGAAATGGAAATGCTGTGTTCTCAAATTTGGCTCTGAGGCTGGTCTGTTGCGTATCTCTCAGTCCCAGAGTCCCCGGAGTCTGTGGGTATGACAGCCCATGGCCTCAGAGCTGTGACATTTGCGAGACCCTAGGGAGTCTATCACAGAGAATGTTATCAGACCCTTAAAGAGACACCTCCCAGTCTTTTTCACTAACACCACTCAAACTCTGTCTTTCTGTCTTCTCTCGCCTCAGCCCTCCGCCCCGGTGCTCTGACCCGACCGCAGGGCTGGAAAAAAAGGCTTTTTGTGAGCTCCTTCTGAAAGAAACAGAGACCGAAGAGTTTGTGTGTGTGTGTGTGTGTGTGGGGGGGGGGGGGGTCGAATCCAGGCCTCAGATTAGATGCGAGGGCTGCTTGTATGCCATGGCTGTTCTCCCAAGGTGTCCTCTGTCAGTTCTGATGGTCGCTAACACGCACACATACAGTCCCACGTGTTCTTTGTTTCCTCTTATGGTCACACACACAAACATGTTGCCCTCTGGAACCCGTCATCCTTCAGCCCGGCTCTAGATTTATCCTCTGCCTAAACCCGCTCTGACAGGTTTGTTATCTGTTCACCCGGTCGACAGACCCATGAGATTCGGAACGCCGGGAGTTAGGAGGCAGAGAAAAGCAGGGCAAGTAAATGTCAAGTGAACCGCCAAGGATGGATATTATAGCTTCTGGGTTCCACAGAGAGTATCGTCTGTCTCTCCCTCATCTCTTTTACAGTCCGCCCAACTCTCTCTCTATTCCTCGTTTTCGGTGTCTCTCTAACTCCATGTGTCTCTTGCCGGACTGTAGTCTATTGATTTTTAGGCAGAGTTATGTGGAGGTCTGAATTAGATAGTTCCCACAGAGCGATGTAATACAGTCAAACCCCATATCCCCTCCTCCCATCCGAACCATGCACCCCCTCCTGCTGTGAATCGAATCGAAACGAGCAGTGATTACCGAACTCCCGGTTTTGTAGAAGATCAGCAGTATTTAAACAGCAGGGGACGGGGCGAGTGTGTCTGTGTGTGGGTTTGTGTCGGTATTAATGTTCATAAACCATCAGCTGATTTACAAGTTGAATGGATGCCAAAACAAACTAAAAGAAAATAACACATTTTCTTAGAATAATTTATTTAATAATCACATGCCTGTGAACATCATAATTGGACAATAAGCTGATGGTTTAGTCTTAAATGTGACCCCAGACCACAAACACCAAATAAAATTATTTCTACCAAATAAATTCCGGTGTGCACATCAAAAAAGTCCAACCTAGCCTCATTTTAAAAACATACCGCTCTCTCTCTCTCTCTCTCTCTCTCTCTCTCTCTCTCTCTATATATATATATATATATATATATATATATATATACACATACATATATATATATATATATATATATATATATATATATATATATATATATATATTTATATAAAAATTTTTTTTTGCAGTTTTTGTTTTCGCAAATCCACCAGAGGCTGCAGTGTACGCATTTTCACAACTCAAATTTCTCTTGCATGTCCATTCGCGCCTGCTGCGCCTGCTCACGTAAATCCAGCAGAGACTGCTGTTGACTGACTACATGACTTACTGACTGACTGACCGATGGACTGACCCACCCTCTCCCTTCCCTAAACCCAACCAATAGTGTTTTCAAAAGCACCGATGGACCTAGCCACACACTTCTCTAAACCCAACTATCAGTTTTCATTAGCAATCTAAAAAATGAAAAACCCTCGCCTGATTTTTACCACATTTTAGATTTTACCACATTCTCAGTCTGTTATGTACTTGTTTATTTTATTTTTTGGCTTCTGTTTTTGTCTTACCCGCTTTCTGGAAGCGTTCTTCACTGGACTTAAACCCTGTCATCTTGGTCAACTCCTCTCTGCATCTCAAGTCCGTTGGCGTACACGACGAGCTAAATAAAATAACTGGTAACAGCAGGAAAGCCATCAGCTGTAAGGGCTAGAGGTAAGCGGTCGGCTGATAAGCGCAAAAAGGCATTTTAAAAATAAAATGCAGCCATGCGTACTTCTGGCTACATAATTCACGATCTCCGAAATGTATATAGGGCTTTGTTTTCAGAATGAGACTATGTTGAAATAGTCATGTGCTTTTGATTTAACAGATCATGTGATAACAAAAGTGGGCACAATGGAACGGCATTAATGGACAAACCAACAGATTCCACATTCTGAACTATTGTTTTGGTCATTCTAAAAACCCTCAGCCAAAGTCTGTCTTCAAAGTGATTCGGTATCATTAGCTGTATCATGTCTCCAAAATCTTTGGTGCGTTCATTGTATTTAGTTTTTGTAATCTGAGGTGTAAATACTTTATTACATATATATGGCCTATATATATATATATATATATATATATATATATATATATATATATATATATATATATATATATATATATATATGTATATATATATATATATATATATATATATATACATATATATAAAAAGCTAATTCTATGTTTTCTTTATGTTTATCTGGAAGTGACGATTTTGTTCTTTTTGACGTATTGAATGGAAACAGACGGGGCTTTATTCGTTATTGTTTTATGCTATATTGCAGTTTTGCATGTACATCAAGTCTAATTCATATCTTTGAATGAAAACATAGCTGTAGCGGGTTTTTTTTTTTTTTGATCATCTAAATGTTTCATGGGATTTAACAGCCTGGTCTCACAAAGAAACGTAAGTATTTTACGTTTTGTCAGTTTAGTAGCTAATTCATAAGAATTCATATGCCCCTGAACCCAACAGTTATTGGGGGATAAGCAAATTGTACAAAATTGTATGAATGAGATTGTACGAATTCATACGAATTAGCCACTAAATCAAAAAGTTGTGAATTGTCGTGAGATATCGTTGGATTTAAAGTGTGTTTTTTTCCGCAGCCATAATTGCTCAAATCCGGTCCCAGTTTGCCTTACCCTGCACTAAGGTGTGAACTAGACAATAATAGGTTCTGCAGGGAGTCAGGTAGCTTCTTCTGGACTTCTGCCAATGTTTTGCTGGAGCCCCAGGAGCTTTAATGCGCTGTGGAGAGACAAGCCGTGTGCATATTGTTTGTGTGACAGGGTGCTTGATTGGATTACAAGCAGTTAAGCAAATTGATTGGATTGGAAGCTGAGCCCATTTATCCCCCTGGATTGAATTGCAGGTTAGGAGGCTCAATCCCAATTTACCGTGCACCAGGTGAGGTCTCCAGCGTCCCTCGCAAATATGCAACCAGTAGAAGCAATTAAAGGCTTTTTGCTCTGAGCCTGTAGATAAATCTGCTTCATTTACAGTGTCTATTGGAGAACGGCCTTCTTCCCACCCCCCATCTCATCATTCTCGCTTTCTCTCCTCCCCTTTCAGTGTCAGCAAGGCCCTTTGGTGATTTACAGTCAAATTGGCGGCCCTTTTACCACCTGTCAGACAAGCGTCGCCCCTATATAATTCAGACACCCCTTCACTGCAATGTCAGCGGGTCATTGTGATGGAGGGCTTCATGGAGATGGTCGTCATGCTGTTATTTATGTTTGCAATTAGAGCGAGAGTGCAGGGCCTGTTCTCGGCCTGCCACGGATTATAGGCAGTTAGAGCTGTACAATTTAATTATTATTCACTGAAAAGGTCACTCTGTCCTGCCTGCTTGAAAGCGGGATGTTTTCAAAGTGAAATTAATTCAAAACGCCCTGTTCACTTAATGGGTGTTCATCGCTTTTATTGAGGAGATGGTTGTGTTTTGTATGTAAATACGTTACCACAAAAAGGTATTTGGACAGTTTAGATGCATATTCTATTAAAAAGTACAATTGCTATTGCGTTATTTAAGAAAATGACAATAGAAATAATGCAGAATAATGCAGCAGAACATTTAGGGATGAAGAGATTATAAATCTGTTTGGATAGATACTTTTTTAAAAATGTAATAATAATAATAATAATAATAATAATAATAATAATAATAGGCCATTTATTAATCTGGGGTCGCCACAGCGGAATGAACCGCCAATTTATCCAGCATATGTTTCACGCAGCGGATGTCCTTCCAGCTGCAACCCATCACTGGAAAACATCCACACACAGTTATTAACACAAATTCACTACGGATAATTAAGCTTACCCCATTCACCTATAGAACGTCTTTGGATTTTTTGGGGGAAACCGAAGCACCTGGAGGAAACCCACGTGAACACGGAGAGAATATGCAAACTCCACACAGAAACGCCAACTGACCCAGCCGAGGCTCAAACAAGCGGCCTTTTTGCTGTGAGGCGAACGTGCTACCTAATGAGCCACCGTGCAGCCCCAGCCATAACATGAAAATAATAATCATCTTTAATAACCAACAAATCCTTTTTAATATTGGAGCATCCCACAACAAGATAGATGGCTATACAGACTCTACAGAAAGGAAGATTATTATTTGGATAAAATACTGTATACATACAATGGTCAAAATTTGAAGTGGATCACTATCTTTCATCAAAGCTGTCCGAAATCTGTTAAACTACACCTATTCTTGTCTTTGGACGATTTTGAAAAACTTTTTGATTCACGTTGAACGTTGACTACTGTATATTCTGCAAAACCATTTTATTTTTAAAGGATCCCATGCATGAAGTGCTTTGAGATGTGCAGTTTTGTTCAATGTGATGAAACATGAAGAGAGGGCGGGACATAAAGTAGCCTCTCCCCATTATAGCACGACCAGTAAGAGTGGTTAAGCTAAAGTCCATCAAATTAAAAGTAAAGGAGAATTGTTTGTATCATATCAGATACTAGAGAGCATTTGATTGACTTTAAGTGTGGATGTATGTGAATTATATGCATAACCTTTTCTTCTTAGTATTTTTTTAAAGACTAAAGCTATATTTTATTCTGAACACAATGTTCCCATATGAAACGGGAGTCTATTCAAGTTATCATGACACACATAGCAATTTTATCTACTCAGAGGGAGACAGTCGTTATGTGTGAAGGCATTAAAGAATATTTGCCTGCCGTTAAATTTATGAGATGGAAAATTCTGTCCTTCTCCCCTCTGTCCACAGCAAGGCCCCTCGGGGACTCATTCTCTGGCGATCTTCTCTCCATAGACTCTCCCCATAATCCGTGAAATAGTGCCTCTACAAGCCCTCCGCTGAGGATGGAGAACATCCTCGCCCTCTGCAAATCATATACATTATTTCCCCATTTAGGACCCCCTTTTTTTGCTTAGATATGTATTCCTGAAAAATGCCCTTTTTATCTTTGGCTATTTGAATTTTCCAGCCGCCGCACATAAATCTGGAACCATTTTCTTTTTGCAACTCATTTTCTCTCTGCCACCAAGCTGTCGCATATCACAGCTATTCTCTAAAATGTCTCTTCGTCAGTGAAGGATTTTTCATGGAAATGTATCAATATTTCCGGTCCTTGTTCCACTTGTGCTATTCTGTTTACTAAGTATTTTCTCTAAAGGTCTACTAATACAAATCACATGTAGATGTTACCTTTTTTATTCATTTGTTGTGTAAACTTTAAAAAAAAATTAAGTTAGTTCAAGCCTTTAAGCCCCTGCTGGTGACAATTGTAACTACACCATCTGTTTCCAGGCTAATTACTTGTTTAATTTAAAAAAAGTTATTTTGTATTCTCTAAATTATGAGACCAAAATAAGTTTAATGCATAGTTGCTGACTGAGTGCACCATTTAGATGTGTAATATGTAAAGACATGATCTTCCATGTTGTGCCATTTCTTCTCAATAACGAAGCAAATGTCAGTGGTGAGAAAACTGTAGTTAAGAAAGCATCTGTTTACAGCAATGTAGATGTGTTTGCACAAGCACTGCAATTCGGCACTCCAGACAAGTCACATCAGGTGAAATTTGTCAATTTATTAAGCACTGTAAACAATAGGTTGATTTAAAACAATTTGCTTTGCAAGTTTTGATGTCACAGACCAAGTGTGCCGCAAGCCTACGTTTGAGTGAAGGTTTCGGCCGTTAGATCGCCCCCTGGGGGCTGGCTGCAGTACAAGTCATAAAGCCCGCCTCCTCCGTGTTAATGAAGGAGACTTGAGCCCAAATAAAAAAAAATATTACACTTGCAATAAAATGTCCCGAAAGATAGTTCTGGTCGATTAAGGCACTGGTTATTGTGCTGAAATAGGTGCAGATCTTCATTTTTGTAAACAGTTTGTTTTTAGCAGTAATTTAATGCTGGGCGTGTCATCGTGATTGACAGCTGTGATTGACAGTTTCTCAAAGCGCGGCGTCTGAGCTTCGGCAGGAGACTGAAGTAGACTGAAATGTTATTATTCGATTTCTGTGTTATTTTACCATGACAAAATGAGTTCAGCAGTAAACTATAGTTTCTGACATACATGATCCTGGTGGAACACTGTTTATTCGCTAAGTTCAGGGCTTTTTTCGGGCTTTATTAGTTTGCTGATACACGCCTAGCCACCCAGATAGCAAAACACAGTTCCGGCTAGATTCTCGCCTGCCGGAGACTTATCTCTTAGAGCTCAGACTGACTAATGTTACCTCTGCTGGACCTACTCCGGATGCCTGGACTCACTGCCCGATTCCAGTCCGAGTCAATCGAGCCAGATGCGGCGGCCGAGCGAGCAGGCGCTGCCGCATGCGAGCCGGAATCAGCCCGCGACGCCGCGAGTAAGTTATGCGCTGCGGCCTGGAGCTGGCGCGATTGAATATATAAAACCCTCATATTTGTTAACGTTATTACATCCATTTGTGTTGATATGACAGCAAACGCATGCTGAGAAGTTCGGGGGGCGTGGTTGATTTTACATAAAGCGTTTGGTTGGAAGCTCGACTCTGCTCATTTTTGCGGCTCCTCCTCTGGCTCCATCAGACAATCCTTCTGCGCATGTCTGGCTCCAATTTCAGCAGTCTTTTGCTACAGTTTGTGCCCGTCAAGCAGGCGTTTTGCCCTCAAGGCGTTCAATGGGAAAAAGGGCTGTCGCGTCGTCCATATTTTTTACAGTCATTGTCACAGACCATCATATATGATCAACTTCATGTAAAGGATACTCATTCCATTTTATCATGTAAAAGAAATATGTATTGGGTTTATGTTAGTTAGTTAGTTAGTTAGTTAGTTAGTTAGTTAGTTAGTTAGTTAGTTAGTTAGTTAGTTAGTTAGTTAGTTAGTTAGTTAGTTAGTTAGTTAGTTAGTTAGTTAGTTAGTTAGTTCAATCATATTTGACAATCATGATAGACTTATTTAGTACTCTTTCTTTGTATGTACTTTCAATGCTCTTTAGTTTTATTCCCAACATCTTACTGGCTGTTGTTACCACCTTCCCCAGTGACCTCTTCTGGGCCTCGGATGCATTTCCATACCAACAGCTTACACAAAATGTAGCAATGCTTTCAATGAAAGCACTACAAATCATGATCAACAATGGGTTGTCAACATTAAAAAACAGTAATTTCTTTAAGAAGTACATTCTCTGTTGAAGATTTTTCCTTACACAGTCAGTCTATACATCCCACTATCATTTATTGTCCAACATCACACCCAAATATTTATAGTTTGTTAACAAGTGAATTTGAACACCAATAATTAATGTGGGACGAGTTTTGCTTTTTGCTCTCTCTCTAAAATCAATAAAATCTCTTTAGTTTTAGGAATATTGTATAAATACTTATACAATATACAAAACTTAATTATTATTATTGTTGTTGTTGTTGTTTTATCATTATGGATGTTGTTGTTAATAAAAGTTTCAGTAACACTATAGTTTGTAACAATTTTCAATAATACGTAGAGGCTTATTACCTGCCTATAATTAAGATATTGGCTGTTTTTCCACAAATTCTGAATGATCTTATTCTACGTCCCTAATCATACCCGGCAATACTTAAATTATTATTTTTATTTAATTAATTATTATCAAGTTTTTTTTAGTAATTCTTATTCATTGTTTTCCAGTATCCAGAATAAATTATTTTGTATCCTTTCATAACTATACAATTATTTTGATCAAAATTATTTTGTTTATTTCTGTTTTTTTTTTTTTTTTTTACATTATTTATCACTTTTTTTTGCTATGAATTTAAATTGTTAAAAAAATTCAAACATTTCCATTAAAGTTCTAACAACATTTTACTTGGTCTCTGGACCTCAGATTGTTTGAAAACCTCTGCTTTATAACAAACAGATTTACAATAGTAAGTACTAATTACTGAACAGTGTCAGTGTTTTCAGTGACTTTTACAACTTGACTTACTGCTATGAACTATCTTTCCAGTGTGAAGGTAGCTATATAGATGAAAATGTAGTGAATATGTAAAACTCAATACTTTAACTAATTACAAAAGCTAAATAATCTACTCAGTAGATTGCTATTAGTTGATTAGTCATTGCAAAAATCGGTTATCACAATAACTGCTTTTTACAGCCCTATTAGAAATACATTGTTAGTAAATATCAAGCATGTTTCCAGTCATTGTGCATATAACATGTGCATACTGGAGCATAATTCATGGTGCAGCTAAAATAAGCTTTAATTATTGCAGTTATTTTTGTTTAAACCTGTATTTTATTTTGGGATGTTCATAAGTGGCGAACAGTCACTCCCTTGCCTATACCTATCATCCTCCATCTGGAGCTGTACAATACTAGCTGTACAGTGCCGAAGGGAATAATATGCTGTCTGGAAAAATGCTAATTCTCCATCTCCGTGGAAGCCCTGAGAAGGCAGCTCGCTAGTAGACAGACAGCACCTATTTTGATTTATTAAATTCAATAACGGTTACAGGCCTCAAGAGAGAAGGAGGGGATGTTTGGGGACAGTTTAGTTACTGTACTGTAACAGTTACTGTTACGATTCATCATTTGGCATAGCTCACTGCTATAATAACACTTCTGTTCAGCAGTTAATGGGAAAGTTTGCCCCGAAAATGAAAATTGCTTCATCATTTATTCTCCCTCATGTGGTTTTAACTTCTTTCTTCTGTCAGACACAAAAGAAGATGTTTTGAAAATGCTGGTTGTTGCTGCCCATTGACTTCCATAGACCAAAAATTACTATGAAAGTCATTTGGTGCCATCAACCTGCATTCTTCAAAATAACTTTTATAACAAAAGAAATAAACTCAGATAGGTCTGAGCAAGAGAGTTAATGATGACAGAGACATATCTTTAAAATAATTTATACTTATATAGTGTACTGGCCACTTTATTAGGTACACCTGTCCAACTGCTCGTTAATGTAGTTTTTAATCAGCTGTCACATGGCAGCAACTTAATGCATTTAGTCATGTAGACATGGTCAAGACGATCTGCTGCAGTTCAAACCAAGCATAAGAATGTGATTTAAGTGACTTTGAACTTGGCATGATTGTTAGTGCCAGATAAGTTTGTCTGAGAATTTTAGAAACTGCAGAACCATCTCTAGGGTTTACAGTTTTTTTAGAGGCTACAATTTGCACGAATCATCTCAGGCTGGTTTCATGAACATGACAATTACTTCACTGTAGTCAAATGGCCTCTACAGTAACCAGACCTCAATCCAATAAAGCACATGTCGCGTCATAATTGTGCAAATCTGCCGCAACAGTGTGATGCTATCATGTCAATGCGGACCAAAATCACTGAGGAATATTTCCAGTACTTTGTTGATTCTATGTATAAAGGATTAAGGCAGTCCTGAAGGCAAAAGGGGGACCAACCTAGTACTAGTAAGGTGTACCTATTAAAGTGGCTGGTAAGTGTAAATGTAATCTTAAGCTAAATGGAAAGAAAGAATGCTTAAGTAGCTTTAATTACACTAAAACTCAAGATTATCAGCTAACATAACTGGCCCAAACCAGTTTTCAGAGCTTTCAGAGATGGAAAAAAGGTGTCATCTTTTCAGTAAAGCAGAGGTAAGTCTAGCTGTAAAATGTGTTGGATATTCAGAGGCTGAGAGCAGTTTTTCCCATGTATGAAGAGCCCTAGAGATCTTTCTGCAACTTGGTGACTGAATCATGCTTGGTGGATGGAGAGGTTTGCTACTTGCATATGCTAACTCGATTTGTGGCTAGACGCGAATATTTCTCTCTTGGATGAGTCTAGGCGAGAGGCCACTTTTTGGGTGCAGAGAGAGTTTATTTTTCATATAAACAATAATAGTGGCTCTGCTCCAAACCCTAGTGAGCTGCCTCACTGCCTGCAACCTTTAAAGACAGATTCCTGCCGTGAAAGTAACCTCATAATTCAGTCTTGTACACTAGAGAAATAACACTTCTGAGAGTTTTGACTTTAGCATGTTCCTAAAGTAGAGCTTCAAGACCATAAAGGAGAATTGTACAGTGGCTGAAAGAGCTCAATTGTGCTGCAAGGTAACCCTGGTGCACAAATTTTGTTCCCTTTTGTTATGTTAGGGATGAAAACATCCACTGAATTAAACACCTGTAAAAATGCATCAGATAATTTTTTTTTATTATTATTTTGCATAAATATGTTAATCAACCTCAGTTCTGATCAAAACTACTTAATTATTAGACAATTACAGGATTTAAACCTTTCAATTGTCAAATTCAAAAATGATACCACTGATTTGGTGTATAAAACACACAAAATGACGAATTTTCAATATAAAAATAACTGGATTTTTTCCCTATTATTACAGTCTTGGACATGTGAATGATCAGTAACAACATTGGCTTTGATACAATGTTAGATTTGTATTTTTTCTCCCTAATTTACTGTTGGTGGCTGTTTTTGCCCCATTGACTTAAATTATAAGTTTTTTTTTTTTTTTTTTTTTTTTTTTGCGCAGGTTAATGGTGCTAACTGATGATCAACATTAAAAATCATAAATTTTGCCTCACAACAGGGAAAACCACCAACAATCAAAAATGCATGATTATATGGTGTCATGGTTTTATATTCATCAAAATGTGGTAATAATGGAAGTCAAGGGGGCAAAAACAGCCATGAACAGTAAATAAAGGAGGAAAATAAGAAAATTAATCAAAAACAATGCATCAAAGCCAATGTTGTTTTACATCTTCACTTTTATAAAAGGTTAAAAAAAAATCCTGTTCAAATTCAATTCATCCAGTTGTGTGTTTTTCACCAAATCAGTGACATTGTTTATGAATCTGGCAGCTAAAGAGGTAAAATCCTGTAATTTGCTGAGCACTTTAGTAGTTTTGATCAGGACTGAGGTTTATTAACAGATTTATGCAAAAAAATCTGAAGAAAAAAAAATTCTACATTTTCATTCTAAACATACCAATAGGGTAGTAAATTTGAGTGTATTGTTGAGTTTTTTTTTTTTTTTTTGTATTCAAAGCATTTTCTCAAAATGTGGGTCAAAAGAAGATTTGTCACCTTAAATGATTCCATTTGCTGAAACACAGAAAAAGTTATGGCCAAATTAGCACAAAAAAGTGGAACCCTAACAGTACATAAGGGTTAAGAAAACATACAAATAAAAAACACTGTCGGCAACATGCTTCGGGCATCCCAAGTTTCTTTACAGACTTTCCAGATCTCCAACTTTGGTTCCTGTCCAGCTCTTGTCCGATTCTTATAATTGCAAAATTAACTCACCAAAAAAAAAAAAAAAAAGTAAATAAAAAAAACGTAAAATTAAATTCTCGCAACACATGCAAATACAGAAACAAACGATAAATAGTGCAGACTACAAAGGAGATCTTGAGGACCCAAAAAAAAATGTGACAAATCTGGCTGCTTGCTTTCTGTCCTGTTCCTGTTTCCTGTTTAGAGTCAGCGGTGTTGTCAGAGATGTGAGAGGTGAGTTGTATAATTTATATTTTCATGTCCTGATCGTATGATTTCTTCTTGTTTTTAGATTTTTAGCTAGATAAACATAAACAAAACACTCACATTGAGGTAAAGTTGATTTTATATTTGCACATTCGTTCAGTGAAAGTTCCATACATTGTTTAGCATGGTACTTTGAATATTCGGACTGAAATCACTTGTAAGTACAGGTATGACTTCAAAACAACATTAGCAATATTTACTGTGAACAATGCTGTACTTTGATGGTTGTTGGCTGCTAATATGATTTTACTATTTAGAATTTTCAATTAATACTTTTTTGAAATTATATTATTAATAAAAGACTGATTGTGCGAATATAAAACCAACTTTACCTCAATAACACTCACCACTCAGATCTCTGACAGTACTGCAGACTCTAAACAGCAGCCAGGTTTGTCACTTTTGGAGTGCCCTTACACATTTTTAGTGTGGTCTGTGTTATTTGCAGTGCATTTCTGTATTTGCATGTGTTGTGGGAGTTTGTGTGTGCTTGTGTTTTCTTGACTTGCAGCATGTTTGAGCTCTCTCTTCCACCATAGTACTGACTCTTTTAGCATTTGGAATTAGCATGTTGCTAAGCTAACAACTCTACACTCTAAACACAGGGTATATACTGTACAGTACTGTAGCATGCAAAGCATATGGGGAATATGCTCTTATAGTATTGACAGTTAACGTGAAGCTTGAACATTTGACATCATTTTGGATGATTTTTCACAATACACCATGTATGGGATCCAGCTTTTAATTTAAGTCAAAACAGTGTATCTTTTAGGATAACTTGAGTTTGTTGACTATGAATTGTTAGAAGGACTTAAAATAGTTTAAACGTTTTTTTTTTTCTTTTCTGCCATTAAAGTGCATCAGTGGTCATTCATAACAGCTTGTGTTTCAAATGTGCTGTCATATAATTTACAGAGGCAGAGAGGGGTGAGAGAAAAAAATACCAAAGGTATCATTTTGCAATCTTCGCTCTCACTGACGGTGTCTAATTTGTTGCATGCTCTAGTAGACATCTGTGTGGAAAGATGATCATCCCTGGAGAAACATTGCTAAGAGCAGATACCAGAGGAGGAGGGAGAGGCTGGGCTGAGAGATGAAAGAATGTGTGTTGAGGTGTATATGTGTGTCTGACCCGAAGACCTAAGAATAGAAGTGTGGAGCAAATTATTTATCATGTTACTTTATAAATTTGGTAGGATTTATGATTTACTTTTTTTCTACTTTTATTTATTTATTTATTTATTTATTTATTTATTTATTATTCATTCATGTATTTTTTATTTATTTTATTTTTTATTTTTTTATTCATTTATTCATTCATTCATGTATTTATTTATTTTAATTTATTTGTTTATTTATTCATTTATTTATTCAATTCTTTCTTTCTTTATACATTTCTTTATTCATTTATTCACTTATATATTTATTTGCCTAAATGACATTTTTTTCATTCATTCTTTCTTTCATTTTTTTATTAATTAATTATTTTATTTATTTATTTATTTATTTATTTATTTATTTATTTATTTATTCATTCATTCATTCATTCATTTATGTATTGATTTATTCTTATTTATTTATCCATTCATTTATTTATTTTCATTTATTCATTTATCATTTATTCATTCATGTATTTATTTATTTCATGCATTTATTTATTTGAGAAGGTTGCAAAACACAAGATGCAATTGGTCATAAGTTAATCATAAATAAAAAAAAAAACCTAAAACAATAAAATCGATTGTTTATCACCTCACTTTTATTGGATGAGCTTTAGTTTGAAAGTTGATGTAATTGTGTTGTTTTTTGTTCTTTTGAAACCAAAATCCTCATTGACCTCAAACTAACATTTCTGAAAAGTATGATGCAAACTTGGGGATTTGGGTGGTGATGTGCAAAAGACGTTTCGACTAGCATGACTTCACCATTCTGTACTAATGCCGCCGTTAACAAATCATGTTTTAATCCATGCGCGCTGACAATTCAATTTGTTGATTGCTCCCCCATCCTGTCTCTCTTAGCTATTAAAAAAAGAAGAAAAAAAAAAGTCATGTTGAATGTGTTAATTCGACAAGATGAATCCTGTATTCAGCCCAGTGGAGTGAATAATGAAAATTAGGCGATAAAACTTTCAGCAGAATTACTTTGCTGAAATTGCTGAACAGATGTGTCATTTTAATGAAAATCCACAGTTAGACTCTTCTCCCCCTCCCCGCTGGCGGATGAAATTATTATCCCCGTGGCGGATCCTTCATTCGCTGGTAAATATGTATGCAGCCGTTCCCATTTAAAAAGGGGAAGTCGGGGCGACGGAGGGTGGAGTGAAGGGATGTGCTAGTCAACTTGTCACATTCACTGACTCGATCTCTCCCCTGCTCACACTAACAGCCTTCTGTAGCAATTCACCAAACTGCATTGTTGTCGCAAATCCCAGAGAGGACTTATTAAAATGCAATAATCTCCTATTTAAACAGAAACAATAACCATTAGAATTCCCTCGGATCTAAGAAGGGAGCGCAAGACTCCATCTGCCATGAATGATTAGAGCTTTGACGAGGGAATTTAATTTACAGCACTCAAAGAGTAAGGAAAATCAGAGCGAATCTGTCCTGGGAGGTTTCCGCCATCTTTCCCATTTTCCATTCACCCTCTTTTATATAACAAGTCGCTCGTCTGTTTATTTTGTTTGCTTGTTTATCGTATTAAAGCTGCCTGTTCACCACAGTGATGCTTTCGTATGTGACCCGCTATAAGATATTTGACCCTGTAAATCATATTTATTCATAAGCAGACACATGGTGAAATGTGTCAAATCCGGGTTGTCAGTCAGACATTTCTGCGCATTGTTTGTCGTGTAGCTGCCAGTCTCAATGAGCGTGTCCATTGCTTAAATGAGTTCTGAACGAAGACATTAGCATAGATTGGTATTCGTAAACATTACCTTCAGGCTCATCGCAGCTGCGCACAAGACTAAAGCACACTTTCAAGTGCTCAGAACACTTGAATAAAATTGCATCAACCAGAGCCATGTGATTTTTGGCATGCAGAACATGTGAAATTCAATCAGTGGCTTTCTATCAATACATCCATCCATAAATATTCATAAAATGTTCAATTAAAACTATTAGTTAATCTGAGATATATTATTACTAGTTATACTAATAAATACTTATATTAGTATCTATTAACTATAAGTTATCTGATAGTTTATAAGCTAAATTCTGATTGGTTGAGCTACAGTCTGAAACTAAAAGTTACTCACTTGTTCTTCCAGGTTTTCATTTTAACAGGAATAAAACTGAATTTGAGATAAGAAATTTGTCTTTTTTTTTTTTTAAGTTTTAGTATTAATTTTAGTATTATTTTTTTCATAAACTCTTGCAAAATTGATTCATTACTTTAACTATTGTATTAGCTGAATAAGTTAAGCTGGGTATGTATTTCTGTTACCACGACTGGGGTGGAGTGACAGGAGACAACAGGAGGTAAGATCCAATATGCAGTTTATTCAAAGTCAGGCAAGCAGTGGTCATCAGGTGCAAACAGGTATCTATAGACAGTCCAGAATCGTAGTCGATATAAACAGGCAGAAGGTCGAAAGGCAGGCGGCTAAACAGGATGACTAAGGTACAAGGCTAGGATTGAGACACGAAGAAACAAGACAGGGAAACGCGTTGTAATGTTACTAGGAAGCAAACAAGACTCGGCAAACTGGAAGCGTGAATGAGTAGCTTATGAATGGAATGAAATCAGTCTGTGAACAAGGCTCAGCTGGTGCTTGCAATCAGGATATATGAGTGAGCAGGCGTGTGTGTTTGGGAGCAGTGTATGTATGAAAATGTAGTCCTGGGAGTGCGGAAATGTAGTTTAGAGTTTGTGTGAGAACCAGCGATCCTCTGGGAAGCTGGATCGCTGGTTGTGTGACATAGCCCCCCCTCTAGGAGTGGATTCCAGACACTCCACTACTGTTCAGGCGGGAGGCGGAGCGGAGGCGGAACAGGGGGAGGGATGGAGGGCCAGGACCATGCAGCTGGGGCGCACCCGGGGCGTGGAGCCGCGGAGGGCCCGGAGATTGGAGCTGCGGAAGACCCGGAGAGCGGAGCTGCAGTGGTCCTGGATCGCGTGGCAGCGAAGGACCTGGAGTACTGCGAGGAGCCGGCAGGGCTGGAGGCCCGCAGGGAGCCGGCAGGGCGAGGAGCCGGGCTGGGATCGGCAAGGCGAGGAGTCTGGATGACGCCGGCTGGGTGAGCTGTCTGGATGGCGCCGACAGGACAAGGAGTCTGGATGGCGCCGACAGGGCGAGAAGCTGTGGCCGTTCGGGAAGCTCAGGCGGCGGACACTCGGGAAGATCAGGCGGCGACCACTCGGGAAGCTCAGGTGGCGGCGGCCACTCGGGAAGCTCAGGCGGCGGCGACCACTCGGGAAGCTCAGGCGGCGGCGGCGGCGACCACTCGGGAAGCTCAGACGGCAGCGGCGCTGGCTGAGGCGCTGGTTGCGGCGTCGGCTCTGGCGCTGGCTGCTGCGTCGGCTCTGGCTGCGGCGTCGGTTCTGGCTGAGGCGCTGGCTGCGACGTCGGCTCTGGCTGAGGCGCTGGCTGCGACGTCGGCTCTGGCTGAGGCGCTGGCTGCGACGTCGGCTCTGGCTGAGGCGCTGGCTGCGACGTCGGCTCTGGCTGAGGCGCTGGTAGCGACGTCGACTCTTGCAGCGGCGGTGGCATCTCTGGTGGTGGCAGCTCTGGCGGTGGCAGTGACTCTGGCAGCTCTAGAGGATCTGGCAGCACTGGACGGTCTGGCAGCTCTGGAGGGTCTGGCAGCACTGGAGGGTCTGGTAGCTCTGGAGGATCTGGCAGCACTGGAGGGAATGGCAGCTCTGGAGATGGCCTTTCAGGAGCAGGAACAGACTTTGAACTGGAAGCCATCTTGTGAGCTGGCTGACTGGGAGCGGCCATCTTGTGAGCTGGCTGTGGAAAGTGGGTCACAAGCCCCGTTGCCAGCGGGTCTTGCTCTCTACAGCCCCCCCCCCCCAAAAAGATATTTTGGATTTTCCTCCACCTCGCCAACGGTGAAGGAAGATCCACTCATTTGGAGTGCCAAATCGATGTAGTTCATGATGGTGCAGTGGGGATCGTTCAAAGGCATCATGGAATACAATGGCTCAGAAAGTCCTCCATGAAAAAATATCATGAGACATAGCTCATCCAGGGTGGTACGGTGGGCCAGATTAATGAAGTCCTCCACGTATTCCTCAATTGGCCGGGCTTCCTGACGGAGGCTTATGATTTGAATGCCCGCTGGATCCATGTTGAGGCCGAGTCTTCTGTTACCACGACTGGGGTGGAGTGACAGGAGACAACAGGAGGTAAGATCCAATATGCAGTTTATTCAAAGTCAGGCAAGCAGTGGTCATCAGGTGCAAACAGGTATCTATAGACAGTCCAGAATCGTAGTCGATATAAACAGGCAGAAGGTCGAAAGGCAGGCGGCTAAACAGGATGACTAAGGTACAAGGCTAGGATCGAGACACGGAGAAACAAGACAGGGAAACGCGTTGTAATGTTACTAGGAAGCAAACAAGACTCGGCAAACTGGAAGCGTGAATGAGTAGCTTATGAATGGAATGAAATCAGTCTGTGAACAAGGCTCAGCTGGTGCTTGCAATCAGGATATATGAGTGAGCAGGCGTGCGTGTTTGGGAGCAGTGCATGTATGAAAATGTAGTCTTGGGAAATGTAGTTTAGAGTTCGTGTAAGAACCAGCGATCCTCTGGGAAGCGATCGCTGGTTGTGTGACAATTTTCCACACAAAATGAATGAATGAATGAATCAATGAATCAATGAATCAATGAATCAATCAATCAATCACATTTTATTGTGCCCTATATTTAATTATTATACAGGTACTGAAAATGAGTGAATTCATATCCTGATTTATTGTTTAATATGTAATCATTTATTATATATTTTTTTAATAATATTGATTGTACAGTGGGTAACAGTTCAATGTGACCATTTCCAATGCATGTGACGGTGCGGAGGGACTAAGGGATTAAGAAAATGTTTTAGGTGTAATGGTACTGTAGTTGTAAATAGCCTGCTACTTGTAAATGAAGACTAAATAACGAAACAAAGCATTAAAATTCTTTCAGAAATCATTCAAAATTTGTTAAGCTTTATTATCATTGTTAACTTGTTAAATGCATGAAGATTCAATTTGTAAAAAACTAAATAAATAAAAGACAACTAAAATAAAGGTACAAAAATAAATAAAAATAAACAAAAATTATGAATGAATGGATGGATGGATGGATGGATGGATGGATGGATGGATGGATGGATGGATGGATGGATGGATGGATGGATGGATGGATGGATGGATGGATGGATGGATGGATGGATGGATGGATGGATGGATGGATGGATGGATGGATGGATGGATGGATGAATGAATGAATGAATGAAGTATTTTAGCCTAAATATTGAAAGATGCGTATTGTGTTTGTTATTTTAAAGTGATAGGACTAAGACAGCCAATAAACAAGCTTTTTCATTTACATTTACTTGGTTGATTATATTTCACTTTTTCATTTTATGTCTTAATTATTGTATATAAATAATGAATGAATAATTAAATAGGCCTAAATAATTATTTATTTAAACACATTACCAGGAAAACATGGAGAAATGGTCAAGCGCATGGTTTAAAGGACTCTAAAGTGGAATACTGCTTCATCAAAAGCATACAAATAAATTGACCTACCTAAAGCGTGCACACCAATAAAACTATAATAAAAATTATTTTTCTGCAGGAAGTAAATTAGCTCCTGCAAGTGGTTGAATTATTTGCATTTTTGTCTGCAGTTTTAAACTATTTTGTTTATTTTCCCTGTGCAATTATGCTAGTAATTGTGATTTAGATTTTTTTTTTCTTAAAGAATCCAGAGGCATAATTTACTTCAATAAAGCCCATTAGGTCTGGGTCTGCTGTTTAGATCTTCTAAAAGTAATGACAGCCTGCTGCTGTGCTCTTAGCAAAACATGCAGGTTTGTAATCAGGCCCCAGCAGAGAGACATTGCAGGAGGAAGCCTGCTGTCAGTGAAATATACTACTAGCGAGATGTTGACCTGCTTCTCGGGGGAATGTCGAACATAAGAAGGGTGTGACAATTTTATTTTTGAAGGCATGTTGACAGGAGAAATCTAAAGATGCAGTCCTCCAGTTTCGGATGTTCAGAAAGTCTGTCAATTAAGCAGCAGTTATTGCTGCACTTTCAGGAGTCAGTGAGTAAGGAACACAAGGTGAGTGACAATGTTTTTAACAATAGAACCGTAAAGGTGTTTATTTTTACAGTTTTTACATCTTGTAATTAAATAACTTTTTAAAAATGAAACTCATAAAAAACCTTCAGGTAGCAAAGCATAACTTTACCTGTCTTTCAAAAACTATATTTTTCCGCTCACATTTGTCGGACAAAGTGAGTTAAGCATCTCAATAGACAGTCTAGCAAATACACACAATTATAGGCAATATTACAAAAAAGATTGCATTTTTAAGGTAATAACTACTCATATAAAATATGATGATAGACATTTAAAACTTAATTCTAAAATCTCAGCAGAAGCTTCCAATGTAAATATGCTGTGACAGAAACTCACTCTGGTAATCTTATGAACCGCCATGGCTATTCTAGTAGTTATATAGGGATCTGGTAGTTCCAGAGTTAATGATGTTTGCTGAGTTGAAGAAAACCTGAACTTGCCTCTTATGACCTCCCAGGGTTAATGAGTACTGTAGTTTAGTGTGAGTCTGCAGGATTCAATGCAGTGTTTTGCTATTCTATACATTTTCATTAGGGGCTTGTAGACTTTTATTTTTTTCAAGTGCACTGAAATGATATTTCAACCCAGGGTTGTTGTGAAAAAAAAACATGTCTTTGGTGACTTTACATAGTAAATATAATGTTTACTCTAGCATGTTTTATAACACCATAAAGCAGAAATACACCAATCAAAAGCCTTAAAGCTAAAAACATCTAAGTCAAGTGAAAGAAGTCAGGTCTGTAACCAGCCTGGTGAAGGGGTGGTTCTTTTTTTTCTTAAAAAGTGGACCTATTTGCAGTTCTTCACCTCATTTTCAATTCATTTATTTTTTATTAATTTATAGTTGTAAATACTGCATTTTAATGACATTTTAAGCACTTTTTTGTACAAATAGCTTGTTGGATGATCATCAGAACCAAACTTTTTGATGTACCAAAACAGTTCCTTAGAGATTAAAAAAACACATACTAATTTATTACATGATCTATCATTTAGAAAAAAATAGGATTTTTTATTTTGTTTTTTCTTTCTTTTTTTTTTATTAAAAACTGTAGCTTATGTGTGTTTATTAGGCAAATAACAATCTGGCCAGCACATTCAACTTTCCTCAGTTAGAACTTGGCTGTTTGAATAAAAAAATAAGCAAATCAATAAACAATAATAATGTAGGCCTTCAAAGTTTTTTTTCTAGATTCTTCTTATGTAAAAGAAAATCACTGAAAATTCATGGATAACTATAGCCTGATTACTATTAAAATTAACTTTAAAATGAGCCGCCTTTGATGATTCACACCTTTTTATTGATCATGTTTTGTTTCATGAATAAGTTATAATAAAAGTTAAGTGTAAAATGCTTTCTCTATTTAACAACAACACAATAGGTAAGTAGTGAAAGAAGACTTGACTTTCATCAGATTGTATGTTTTCCGATGTTGGACTAGTGTTGGCTAAAACTAATTAACCGAAGTCACGACAACCAACAGAGGATACCACTTGGTCTTAAAGCCTTTTTTGATGGGTTATTTTTACTGTTTATGATGGAATAACAGTCAAAATACGACAAATGAGCTCATATATGGAACAAATTCTGGACCTTTGTCAGTGGGGGGGTGGGACTTTAGAATCACCCGAACCCCTCCTGACTACACGCCTGGAAGTCTTGAGTAATTTCAAAATTTCTTGTATGAAAATACATTGTATGAGTCAATGAGTTAAAGATACAAAAACATAAGTAATATTTACAGAACAAATGGTATCTTCATCTGTAATACTATGATAGCAACCACAGGCCTGTACATATAAAATATATAAAACAGAATGTATATAAAAAACAGGGCTCTGAAATCCCCTTCCAGAATATTTTTCAGACATAATTATTACTTAATTTTGCGATACTACATTTGGATGTATATTTAGGGATGATCAAAATATAGCGCCTCTAGTGTTCAATACAGTTGTATACTTATTTTTAGAAGAAGATACACATTTTTAATGATACTAATCTGCCAATAAACAGTAAATGAATCAGTTTGTAATGACAGAATACTGTATGTAAATAGAAGCTCATCCCTCTGTATCTGTACACTTCTGTACTCTTTATCCATGGACAGCTCTTACTCCTCTCAATCCCATTGACGTCAGTGCATTCACACTCCACCGCTAAACCACATAACCAGGGGCAGAGGGAGTTTTCATCTCATTTTCCTCCTCTCAGCATTTCCCCCCGTCTTTGAAGTCGCTGTATCCTCATGATGCTTTCTCATATCTAGATCATGAGCGGGCAGGTGCGGGGCTTAATGGAGGCCCCCGCTAGCAGACACGCATCTCGGGGTGAACGCCGTCAAACCGTGAAGCCCAGCGGTGCTTCATCAAACACCTCTCTGCAAAACAGGGCCAGCCATTCCGCTTCCGTGGCTAAAGTGCACCAGGTGTAATGCTAAATATATATTAAAAAGTGGCTTACGCTGCAGAGCTACTCGGACTCCCCTGGGCTGATGCTGTACCTGCTACTGATCTAACCACCCCGAACCATCTATTTAGATTGGAGAGAGAGCAAACGCAGAGCTTGTAAAGCAGCAGCCTCTGGTTAGAGCAGCACCGTTGAGACCCGCTGTAATGAGCTGAGAGGTTAAGGAAGAGGGGGAAACAGTCCCCAATGGTGTCATCCAGTTATGGATGGGCAAGAGGATCCGACGGGTCTCTAGAGGCCTGGTTAGGGCAAAGCTCTGAGTCCCGCATGCTTTAAATTCCCCTTGAATACAGAAAAACGATGCTGTTGCATTCTGAAACCGGCTTAATTGGCAGGGAAAGATGGATATGGAGAATCAGGCCTGATGGTGATCAAATGCTGATGATGCTGATTTTTTATTGAGAACAAAAAACTTGGAAAATTACAAGAAAAAAGCTAAAGAAAAAAAACTTGGGGGATATAGTCATTATATGTTAAGTCTAAGATGGTAAAGTTTACTTGAATTTTGCTAATGCAAATGGTTATGAATATTTAATGAAGTAAATCTTGTGAGTAATTTTTAGTGTATTTAACCAACTAAGCATGCATACATTCTTAAATCTAGTATTAACTGGCAAAATTCTGGGCTCTAACGCATATCTGGCTTCATTCTAAATCCGAAAGGTCATATTGCAAAGCAATCCTAAGCGATTCTATAAAGGCAACTCTGATGATTAATAACTGTTAAGAATATGTGCAATAGGAGATCCTCATAAAACATAACCTTTCCTAATTAAGTGCTACAAGTGGCCTTGATAGTGAGTCATTGTGCTGGACTCTGATATAACTGTGAAGTAAGTATTTAAAGTATTTAAAAGATCATGCAGTTTCTTATATAAGGCTGCATTAGACAAACAGGCGTGCGTTTCATCATGTTCCGTATTAACAGTTCTGATGATGAAAATGTCACTTGCAGCCATTCTTAATTAGAAAATTACACCGATTCAGTCTTTGACAGCTGCTTCAAATTAAATCTAATTACTGTCTCGAAAATGCTGGGAGTTTGTTGAGCGACAACCTGCTGCAATGAAACAGTCTTACCCAATATTTGATTTATCTTCACCTGTTTTTTTTTCCTTTCAGTCGCTTGTAGTTCACTGTCTGTTTTCTAATCATTTCTAACTGCCGTCACTTCCATTTTCAGTTATGAGGAAAATAACATCTTGAGTTGTTTCTGACAAGCCACAGAGCGGGGCTTTGATGTAGCAGTATGTCAGAAAAGCATACGTCATTATTAACAGATAACTCACTCTGTGCTGCACATCATCACTCTGTCCTTTATCTGCTCTCTCTCTTACTCTGGGTTGGTTTTGCGATGATGAGATTTGGCAAGGTTGAGATGGAGTGTCAGCTGCGATTTATCGGCCAGTTGTGGGCTGATGGCCTTACGCAGCAGAAGAGTGTCTACATTAGGGACGGGCCAACTAATCGACTCATCATCCAGACGTTTAGTAAGGTTGACTAGTCTGGATGTTTTTCTTACAATTAAATGACTTAAATTGTCTCTACTAAAGGAGGTCTAGCCTTCTCATTTATGGCTTCTTAACTCTGGAATAGCCTTGCTGATAATGTCAGAGGATCAGACACTCTCTCAGTTCAAAACTAGATTAAATACCTAGCTTTTTTTTTTAGCATTATCTCTTTACAGGTTTTTGATCCCATCATCTCTAGGTGCCTCGGGATGGCATCCCCAGGTGGAAACAGATAACAAAGAAAATAATTAGCATAGCTGCTGTTCATAATGTATTTGAACTAGAGATATTAAATGTCAATACCAAAATAAAGTTCTATAAATGAAAATAGGAGTTATATAAACAAACATAGAAACAAACGTATAAAGCATTAAGTATTTCTAACAAAATGCCTGGTGCATCAAGACATTAGGAGTGTGTCCTAAAGGTGGTTTGTCAAGCACACTCATGCATGCCGTTATGCGATGCATTGAGTGTATGCTTTACTAAAAAGATAGGTCTTTAATCTAGAAGAGTGTGTCTGATTCTTGGACATTATAAGGAAGGCTATTCCAGAGTTAAGGAGCCATAAATGAGAAGGCTCAACCTCCTTTAGTAGACTTTGCTATTCTGGGTAATATCAGAAGCCATGAGTTTTGAGATCTTAAAGAGCTTATTCAATTGTAGCGAGACAGAAGGTTGGTTAGATAAACAAGAGCTAGATTATTTAATTGGCAAATTTGAAAAACATTTAGGTGTTCACACAAGTTACATTTTTTAAAGTGTGTACAAGGAAAGGGTGGACTTTAATGTTTTGAATGCAATTATTATATAAATTATTACTTTTATAAATATTCCTGATTTATTTATTTATGAATTTTTGTTCAAAAGTGTTTTTATTGAAAGTTAAATATGAAAAAATGCTGCAAAGATATTTTTTTTAGAAAACAAACAAACAAACAAAACATTTACATTACATATAAACATATACATTTAGGTTCTATAAACACATATGTATAATATATAGGTAAAATACAAATAAATAATAATATTCTACAAAAGGAATAAGAAAAAAAAGGTAAGAGATTAGGGAAAGTACTACTCTTCTAAAATAACTGAAGAGTCCATCTTCTTTATGTGATCTAAAACAGGTTGCCAAGTAAGATAAAACATATCAGTACATCTTCTTATAGTATATTGTATTTTTTTCTAAGGTAAATTGGTGTAAAAGGTCTATAAGTCATTGCTTAAACGTTGGAGAGGATTCTGTCTTCTTTTTGAGCAATAATAACCTTCTCCTGATTTATTTTTTCTTCTTCTTTGTAGTTTATTATATACTGTTAAATATATGCTAATCTTTTTATTTTATTTTATCTTATTTTATTTTACAATTGTTTTTCTATTGTAGGGGATTAAACAAGTGTGGTCTTTTTTGCGAGACCAATAGATCTGTGCTGTTAAAAATGCAGTGTAGTGCAGTGTATGTATTGACGAACTGTGTAAGTTATACAAAATGACAGGAAAAAGCCTATTTCTGAAACAAGTAGAGCTGTTACTGGAATAAGAGATGCTTTTAAAGGTGGATGGAGAATGTGCAAAAATAAAAAAGTCAAGAAATATGTTCTCGTAATCAGTGACAGTTTATATCTGTTCATATGTTTCCACTCTGCTTGTTCAGCTATAGTCCAGACTGTTCTGAATCCATTAATTAGTGCTGATAATAAACCAGCATTGTTTGTCTTCGAATGCAACACGATCTCACGCTGTTCATATTGTGTTGCTAATTTGAGTTAAACACAAAACGCAGATGTGCTTACCTTTGGTTGGACAGTGGCCTGTGTTATCCTCTCTAATCATCTGGTAGGTGAAAGCGTGTGCGTCCAGTCGGCATAGTCCTGCTCCTCTGATTAGCTTAATTAATTACTACATAGAGAGTGGCACACTTAGGGCCCATTAGATTGGCAGTGGCTAAAGCCCAGTCAAATGAGAGAGAGACAATTAGCAGTTGACTCAATGCCAACCTAATGTGGGTGGAAGTATTGTGAAAACAGTTTTTACTATATTTGGTATCCAAACTGCTCAAGGTTGTGACCAGTTAATAATGGAAAAATACCTGTGAATTTGACGGCGCTTTTAATTAAAACGCAGCCTTTTTTGTCTCTAATTAGTTTGTGCAAGAAAAGCAATGATATGGCATATATCATTAGGATATATCATATTCCTAATGTTGTCTTACACTAACCCAACAAGGTTATTTTTCTCAAGTAATTCAAACACACACTCAAAAAAAGACTTTTTCTGCTTGTTTAAGCTTATTTAAAATTATTTGAAATAATAAAATTCCTACATTTTTTTGAGAGGGATAACTTATTGTTTTATGTTCAACCCATTTGTAAAAAGTGAAATTAACTTGATTGATTTGTTTTGGGACAACATGAAGGAGTTGTGTGAAACCCAGCATTTTTTACATTGGGTGTCTCAAATAGACAGTGGGATTGTAATAGATACAGAACTTATCTGTCATGAAAAATTATTAAGTAATTACCAAACCCAATTCATCAGCCAGCTAGATGTATACTTTTATATATTTAACATTGTCTCTTTCATACTGTATATGAGCAATATCACACGAGTACTAGTATATGTGGCTGTGTATAGGCACTGGTAGGAGGTATGCATTGATATACAGCCACATATCGTATTGTAACGTATAGTTACAATATAAACAACCACATTCTCAACTAAGAAAGCCTCAAAAGTACATCATGGTTTCTAACAGCAGCAATATTTGTCAAATTATAGATTGTCTACTGCTTGTCGCTGTTTGTGGGCAGAGTAATACACAAGGTTAAAGAGGCTGGACGAGTGCTGCTACTGGCAGACTATTGCACAGCCATCCGCCAATCAGATTAAAGAATCAGACAGAACTGTTGTGTGTATATATAGGTGCTATTGGGTATAATAGGTGTTATTGTAACATTTTAGTCCATTTTGTTATCCTATCATGTCCAGTTTTAAGAATGATTTATACTTCTATGTCAAGCTCACGTGTATGCTACGGCGTGGCCTACGTGTGGATGCATAGCCCTCACCGTGGCCGTCGTCGTCACTGACGCGCACCTCTCAAAAAATGCAACTACACGTTGCAACGACGCGTAGCAGAAGCTCTGTGATTGGTCGGCTTGGTACCAATGACGAGTGTGGGCGGGATCGAGAGCTGCGCGAGCCTGATGGAGCGAGTGTTAACAAGTGTCGAGTCCTGTGATGAAGCTCTGGATGGAAAGTTTTGTTTTGTGTTTACCTCATGGTTAAAGTTGTTGCACGTCCGCCAGTTCCTGCTTCAAAATGAGCGAGTTCGAGCCACTTGCACATTAAGGAAGCGTTCAGAAAAAACAAAACACCAGGGAAGAAACTTGACACAGAGAAACATAAACACCTCAATGCCAACTAGCGTTTCAGAAGTAATATTGCAGAGCAACAGAAACAGCGCGCAGAAGTATGAATGCACAGCTATGTGCATTGCATGCACCGTGGGTCACACTGATCACTTGACGCAGATGTATAAATCAGGCTTTAGTCTGTTTCTATGTCACTGGTCTGTGTGTTGGATTTAAAATTCAGCTGAATTGCACTAGAGTCCATGGTGCGTACCTTATCGTTTCAGGGGTCTCAGTCTACTTTATGGTCCATATCAGAGGCCAAATGGCTGCTTTCACATTAACAGCGCAATTGCAGTTACATCAGAGTTAATTTTAATCAAACCAAAAGTTTCTCTGTCATCCCTCCTTCTATTTTCAATTGCATAACTTTATGCTTTATGCAAGAGATATTGCTGATAACTCTTAATAGGCACTCATAGAAATTCCCTATGAGAATTTTTTTTTTTTAAATGTATATTGTTTGTAATTGAAGTTACTATATATGGTTCTTCACCCAATAATGAGTTAAAACAATCTCAGACTTGTACTGTCTTCAAAGTTGGCATGGAATAAAAGCATGTCCTGCTGATCAAAACCAAAGGGAGAGCAAAAAAAAAAAAACCTCAGCACGTCGTCAAGAAGTGGCATAGACACAGACAGGGACGGTGAGTTGGCGAGGGTGACCCGAATTCTCCCGCTGCCAACAGAATGAAGGAGATAAGTGGTAGTGACAGGATTGAGTGATGTTCCGCCATGGTGCCGTGAGCTTCTCCGGCACTAAATCAACATGGTTGTCAAACACACCCCTCGACGACCTAACCCCCTGTGAACCCCAATAATACGCCAAATGGGAGCTCTAATTCTTCATTAACTGGAGGGAGGGAGAAGGGAGAGCTGCTAATGTCATTTTCTCCTGGCTGCCTGTTTTAAAGATTCCAATAACCAGTCGTTTACAGTTGAGTAGGCAGGAATTGCTTTTTCTCAATCTCTCTTTCTTTCTCTCTCTCTCTTTCCTCCACCTCCTTTTTCGTTTTTTCCCCTTTCAATCCTTATAATTGGTGACATGAAGGCAGTGAAAGCTAGTGGCGCTTAAAGCCAAACTTATTGCCTTGGTTATCTTTAATGACTTCAAAATATATTGGCTCGTTAATAAGCGCAGGGGTTATCAATTCCTCTAATTAGCCAGGGTGCTCCCATAAGAGAGTCTGCATTAAAGAGACCCGAAGATGAACCGAGGCGGTTGGCATTGGTGGATAAGGGGAGATTGGGTGGGGTGGAGGGGGGGCTCATGGTGGTGGGGGGTGTTTGTTTTTCAAGGAGCTTTTTTTTTTACTTGTTCGTGGAGATTAACTAATAACCTTGGTTTCTCTTTTCACTCCCTCCCTCTGGGCCGGAGATGGCTGCTGCCTTTATGAAAGCTGCCACAGTGATGTGTCTATGTGCTGTGGTGGTTGGTTAGGTAGGAAATAGGAATAGGATGTTAGCTGTGTCACAGAGACCTGATGGGCTTCCCTCTGACAGACCCCCATGTACGCGCACAACCCATTTGGCACACTTTGATGTGCTCAGCAAGGCTCTGGGAAGTAAATGGGGTTGATCTCGAATGGATAGCCTCCTTTTTTCTGTAAACTTGTACTGTGAAAAATGGTTCCTACAGTATGCACTATCGTTCTAAAAAAGTTCTTTATAAGGGTGCCACTATGACTATGTGGGCACTTGGTTGTTGTTAATATATAACTAAGATCAATTTATACCTAGGACCATTAATTTAATGGTAACAATGTAGTTATAAAAAAGCTAAGCTGATGTTCAGACCCCAGCTGCACAGTGGACATTTCTTGCTTAGAATATTGTGTTGATGGTAATATACAGCATTTATCTTATTGTTATCTCATCATTTCATTGAATACAAGTAAATGTCAACTTACTTTTATTATAGGATTAGTTATAATATTGTAATATTTAATCTAGTATTAGTATTACTTTTTAAGGATTTTAAGATTGTGTTTGCGCGTATCCTCAGGGTTTTTTTAGATTCTTTTTCTGCATTCATACAGTTTTGTAGTCGCTGTCATGTTTAATATAAAACTTTGTGTTTAGACACCGATGAAAAAAGTAGCTCTACATTCATTTTGTCGCAATTCATTGTCGTCAAGATTGTATGCTTGCTTACATCGCTTTTTACTTCAGCCCACCAAATTATCAATCTCATTGGTCAACCAGTTTTTAACAGGCTGCATCAAAAATAAATAAATAGGACTCTATGCTCTGCTTACGAGTCTCTGGCCATCTTTAAGAAACATCTGAAAACAAATCTGTTTCATCAACACTTAACTGACTGAATAACAATAGCACACACTAGTTATTACTTTTCATGGCATTTAAATATCGCTGCTTTCTAGTGACCTGAAGTGCTTCTATTTTCCTAATTTGGGCATTGCTTTGGACATACAGTTGAATAATTATTAGCCCCCCTTTGAATGTTTTTTTCATTTTTTTTTCCCCCAAATGATGTTTAACAGCAAGTACATTTTCACAGTATGTCTGATGATATTTTTGTTTCTTGTGGAGAAAGTATTATTTGTTTTATGTTGGCTAGATTAAAAGCAGTTTTTAATTATAAGCCCCTTGAAGCTATATATTTTTGGTCACACTTTACAATAAGGTTCATTAGTTAATGTTTAGTAATGCATTTACTAACGGGAACAAACAATGAACAATACATTTACTACAGTATTTGTTCATGTTAGTTAACGTTAGCTAAAAAAATACATTAGTTCATTGTTAGTTCACGTTAACTCATGGTGCATTAACTAATGTTAACAAGCATGGACTTGGATGTTAATAATGCATTAGTAAATGTTCAACTATGATTAATAAATGCTGTACATGTGTTGTTCATGATTAGTTCATGTTAGTAAATGCATTACCTAATGAACGTTATTGTAAAGTGTTACCTATTTTTTAATAGTCTACAGAACAAATCATTGTTATAAAATAACTTGCCTAATTACCCTAACCTGTCTACTTAACTTAATTAACCTAGTTAAGCCTTTAAATGTCACTTTAAGCTGTACAGAAGTGTCTTAAACAATATCTAGTAAAATATTATTTACTGTCATCATGGCAAAGATAAAATAAATCAGTTATTAGAAATGAGTTAAGAAATCTATTATGTTTAGAAATGTGCTGAAAAAACTCCTCTCTGTTAAACAGAAATTGAGAAAAAAATAAACAGGGGGCTAATAATTCAGGGGGGTTAATAATTCTGACTTCAACTGTATAATTCAATACTACAAATTGACAAATTAATCAACGACAACAGCACAGATCAACATGCCATCCTCTCTGCACATTTTTCGCACACCTACATACTGAATGTAACCCCAAACCATGATTTTTCCTTCACCAAACTTGACTGATTCTGTTATAATCCTGGGCGAGTTCCAATAGTTCTTCTGCAGTATTTGTGATGATTGGGATGCAGTTTACAGACCTTCTGCTACTTTTCCAAATGATCAACTAGAAGTCAAGTTATTATTTGTTGTTCTTATAACTGGGATCATTGACAAGACTTTTGTCAGGTAGTATATATGCATGTGTGTGTGTGCTCCTAGTACAAAAACTCCAAACTACTACAGATGTAGCATTTTTGTTGTTATTTTCTTCTGAATATGTTAAGTATTGGTGCTGTGTGCTGATATTTATGGACCTGAATGCATCGATGTTTGTGTGAGTGTGTGTTTGCCTTTGCGATTGAGTGAGTGTGAATGAATGTGCATTAGTTTGACCGTGTGTGTCCTGACATTAGAGAACGGCACAGCTAGAAACGCCTGCTGATTTATTTTTTTTGCCGGGGCTTTCTGAGCCAGCGTGTGCCACCCGCAAATTTATTGCCGAACGTCACTTTCACATGATGGGTTTGTAACAAATATCCGCTGCATATTGTTAAATTAATCTTCCATTTAAAATTAATGGAGTTAGACTCCCCGGGTTCAATGTAATTTGGTGTTCACGGGCAGAGAGACACGCGCGCTGCATTCAGGATGAGGCAGGGCCAAACAGTCTAATCTTCCATCACCTTGAACCTGCATAGAGAGGACGGCGTTTTATCCTGCAGCTACTAATGAGATCCTGCTCCCCTCCGGAGAGAAAGAGAGAGAGAGAGAGTTGCAGTGGAAGGAAAGAGAATTGGTTTGGCAATGAAAAAGTGCACAAGTGGTCAGGTAGACAGAGTAATGCTGAGAGAGAAAAGATTTTGTCAGAGCTGTCATTTTTGCTGAGGAAGTGGCCTGATGTGACTTGCTGTGTTTGTGAAAACAAGCTAAAGCCTGTTGAGATGAAGTGAAATTCGTATCATTATTTTGAATCCCCCTCTGACCCCTGGCCTGGAATAAACTCCAGCATCTCATTGCTAGCCTGCACTTTAGCATTGCACAAATGTACTGTCATTATGCTGTTTCGCTTGCCCTTATGTAGCACTTTTTCAGCTAGAAGAGCCGAGGTTTGGGAAATTTTGCAAGTTTTGTATTTTTAATGTGGTCAGGAAGGCCATGGATGGTCATTTGTACATTTTTTAAAGCTGTTTTTTTGTTAACTTTTACATTTCTGGGAGTATACACATGTACTGAACATTGATTGCAGAATAAACGTTTTGGGTTATTAAAATTTAAAATATATATACTGTGTGTGTGTGTGTGCCTGTGTGCGTGTGTGTGTGTGTGTGTGTGCGTGCATGCGTGCGTGCGTGCGTGTGTGTGTGTGTATATAAATTTACTGAATCAGCAAGGAAAGGAACACATTACATGGTATAAATGTGACAGCAAATACATTTATAATAGTGCATAAATTCTGTTTATAACGCTGTATTGAACTTTATTCATTAATTTTCCTTCAGCTTAGTCCCTTTATTCATCAGGGGTCGCCACAGTGGAATGAACCGCCAACTTAACCAGCATGTGTTTTACACAGCGGATGCCTTCCAGCTGCAACCTAGAACTAGGAAACGACTACACACACTCACAGACACACACTATGGCCACTTTAGCTTATTCAATTCACCTACAGTACATGTCTTTGAACTGTTGGGGAAACCGGAGCACCCGGAGGAAAGCCATGCAAACGTTTTATTTTTATTTTTTTACTATTTTATTTTTATTTTAATTATTTATATTATTTTCATTTAATTTCACTATTTTATTTCATTTTGTAATTTTATTATTATTACTATTATTATTATTATTGTTATTATTTTGTTTTATTATTTTATTATTTTATTTTATTTATTTATATTATTTTTTATATTACTTATTTATTTATTTATTTTTAAATTTTTTAAACTCTTGTTTTCTCACCTGTCTCAGTTTTGTTGTGTTTATTATTAAGTAGAAAACATGCAGCATGTCTTTGCATATTTCTAAATGTTTGTTATCAGTATGTTTGTGCAAAAAGGTTTATTAATTAATTATTTTTTCTAAACATTAAGTTAACAAAAAGCACTGCAAGAAACCGATTGGTTGCTTTATTTTTTAAAAAGTGAGAAATCCTATTACCTTAAATGCAATACGTTAATTTTACTTTTTTTTTTAAGCAAGTAAACCTATTATAACTTATAACTTAGGTTGACTTATTTTTTAGAATTTAAATAAGTTTATTTACTTAATAATTTTATAGCAACGAGTTTACTCACTTTTTTAAGTGAATTCAACAAATCGCTTTTTATAGTGTAAATTGAGGCACGTCATGTTGTTGAATTAACATCTATGTTGATCCTGGAACATCATTTTTGTTTGAAAATATAATCTATACCTATTCCCTACCCCTAAACCCAACCATAACTTTAAATTATTCCTAAAATTAGAAAGGAATAATAGTTAGATAACAGTCATGTAGAAGTGCATCAACCTAACAGTAAACGTAAACTTAACATTAACTGTAAAAGTATGCCTTAATTCTGATTGGCTGATTGGAATGTTGTACCAGGATCAACATAGATGGTAATACAGGAACATGTCCTACTTGGTCAAATTAGGTTGACATTGAGGCAAGGTGTTACATTTGGTTTTTGTATTTTGAAAACATGACCATTAAATAAAACTCGATATTCATCTGTGTAATAACAAAGGTTTCTGAATTGTATTGCCACTTTAAATATGGTTCCGTCTTTTAGCACACAATTAATGAAATTCAAAATGATTTTCATTTTTTGCCTTTATTGAATTTGTTGTAGACTTAGCCATACGATAGCAGCCACAATGAGCTTGATCCTAATGGTTGTGTACTCTACTTATTTTCTCTCTTATATTATTGATGTTCTCAGCATGCCATCATTTGCTTACATCACATAAAAGCTTTGAATGAGAAACTACAGAACATCTAGTATACATTACACTGAATAGCATACATGGTCATTGAGAAATTATAAGGAAAACATTCAACAGATTTCTAAATTTGTATAGCCAATTTAACAGTGTTACATATTGTGCAACAGTATTGCATTTTTGCCAGCACTAGCAGAGGCTGAGTAAGTAAGGAAGGAAGATTTGTCATGTTAGACAAGGACGCTTGTACCATATGAGAAACAGGAAGGCAATGATTGGATGAAATGATGACATAATGTCTGCTCTCTGTCGGATGGCCCCGTTCTTGTGATGCCGACCATAGTATCCACAGCCTGTCACTCAGCTGGAACCACCGAGACCAGATAATGAGGACAGGATTTTTTTCCCAGGTGTCAAAAGTAAGGATAGCAGGCAAGTGTGTGTGTGTGTGGGTGTGTGTGTGTGTGTGTGTGTGTGTGTGTGTGTGTGTGCGTGTGTGCGTGTGTGTGTGTGTGTGTGTGTGTGTGTGTGTGTGTGTGTGTGTGTGTGTGTGTGTGTGTGTGTGTGTGTGTGTGTGTGTGTGTGTGTGTGCGTGTGTGTGTGCGTGTGTGCGCGTTTCAGAGCCAGAATCCAGAGGCTAGCTCGGACTTTGAAGTTCTTCAAAGTGGCATGATCATGCTGGGCAGATTTCATCCCTTGGGTAAAAGAGGCAACTTCATAGGCAACATCTAACAGACTTGAACATCTCTCCTATTTATTAGTTAATTATCACTTTGAGGGTTTTTTTCCCCTTCTTCTCCTCATAGTTTTTGCTTCAGATAAATAGATCATGTGAAGTCAGACGAAGGAAGTATACCTTATCAATATCGCAGAATAGAGAGGAGACAAACCAGATCAAGGTGCAATGTCATATATTTTCTGAAATATTATGGAAATTATTGTTAAAATATGTAACTTTATGTCAAATGAAATAAATCAATATTATTTTTCATCTGTAGTTTACAAAAATTTATCTGAAGGGATTGGAAATATGTTTTATTTGTTAAAAAAATACAAAAAAAAATTTCAACATTGATAATAATAAGAAATATTATCAAATATTTTAAATATTTGGTTCTTTGAAGTGAAAGAAAGTTTTAATATTGGACTTTGAAGCATAAAATGGCATTCTAATTTGGCATATAATGGAGAGCATTAGCTGTTCATGAGAGATGGCCTCTCAAAACAACCTGTTCTTATAATCAGCAATCTGTTTCTATGATAACTGTTGGCCAAAGAGCTCACAAAGAAGCTGGCCCATATGTTTGCCAAAGCCCATCCTGCCAACTGCTAAGGTGATGGTGGTGTAATCCGTATATACACATCACTTGTAAAATATAAAATTGGATTTGATATCTACTGTGAGATGCATGAAACTACGATAGAAAAGTGACATATTTTGCTATGTTTGGTTAGGCATGCGGTGTACGGTACTGGCCTTCATCTGAGATTGTAAGCAATGTTTCCCAATCTGAAAAGGTTTAGGCTTCTGTCTGAATGAGGCACTGTTGTAAGAAGTTCTGCCAAAGACAGAAACTCTCTTTAATTCCCCCCATCTGGCCAGATCTCAACACAGACTGCATTTCCCCAGGTCCAGGCTTGTGAAGAGCTGGGCAGCAGAGACTTTTGTGCATGCCAAGACTCGGTGGCATTGATCCTCTCACAGGCTCTGGGTCTCCTCAAGGGGGAGTTTTAAACGGCAGATTGGCAACACATTACCCGTTTCAAATGGAAAGCCTTGGAGAGGTTGCCAAGTCTGGGCCTTGAATAGTTGCAAAGCAATGAAAAGTTGGGTTCAGGGAATACGTGCGAAGGCCACTGTTGGCACATGTAGTGCACAATCACAGCACTACTGTTAGTTTTTTAGGAGTTTATCGTATTAGATGCTATTTTATTCTCAAGTGTACACATATATACAAATATCAGGAGGATGAATGCAATATAGAAATAGTCCCACAGTCAAACTAGTACCTAACATTTGTTGATAAACTTTGAACATGACTGCACTAGGACTGGGAATGGCAGTTAGTAGGAAGTACAAAGTGGTTGCTAGACAGTTGCTAAAATGTTTATGGCATTGCTAGGTGGTTGCTTAGCAGTTGCTAATATAAACTGGGTTGTTAAATGGCAACCCTCATGCACATGTTTTATCAAATCCTAATACTTTGTAAGGATTTCTAGCATATGTTATTGCACTTAGATAACCATCAATAGCATGTAGCTAATCATTATTAGCATTTGGTTAATCATTGTAACCATGAAAAGTACACATGATGCCCCGTTTTGCTAGCATGAGTCAAACGAGCCAATAACCAGGTTCCTACAATGTTCTGATGTAGAGATATTGCGGTTTTTAAATGGTTGCTAGGTTAGCCTGTTTTGTTGCTATGAGGACAATTGACACCTTAATGATGATACATCAAAGCTTCTTGCTAATATGAGTGAAATAAACCAACCCAATGTTTCTATGACAGTCGAAAACTGGACTTGGACATTATGTACAAATGGCTTACCATATTTTATTGAAAATTCAATGTTTGATTAATGTAAAAAGAGATGCATGCAAAAAGCTTGCCATGTCAGTAAAAAATACTTTATGCAAAAATCGCTTGCCATATCAGTAAAAAAATATGAAGTTTAAGTCCAAATGGCTTGCCATATCTTGAAAAATATAATGCTTAAAAAATATTTACTGGAAAACTATAAGTCTGATAAACCTGAAAAGATATAGCAACAAAATCTAATGCAGATGAGAGCTTTTGGCCAAATTTGGGGCTTGTAGCATTAAAGCGCTAGGAGGAGATATTTGGTATTTTTGGTCTTGGAAGGATTGACCTAGTGGCCTGGTGGTTGAACTAGGTATTGCATCGTAAGTAGAAAATATTGGAGAAGTTTTTTTTTTTTACTCAGCCACTCCTCTTAAAAGCTCAACTTACACGCAGGTTGCCAGATTGATGACACCAACAGGAGCAAACAAGCAACAACTGAACCATTGTTTCAACTATGTTTTAAATGTTTAGAGTATTCCCTTAGAAAAAAACATCTCATGCGGAGTCTGAATCTGGTTCTCAGTTCAGAGGCTGCTATTGTCGCCCGGAGGTTGCATTTTTTGTCACATTTCTGCTCATGCATGCATTTGGACTGCCTTCTTGACTCAAGTGAAATATGGTAGGTTTTCCATCAACCAGGGGTGTCAAAATATAATTGGGTAAACTTTCAGTGGGCTGGATGTACAGACCAGAACAAAGACAGCAATTCTGACACATTTTCAAAGAACAATAACTGGCTTTTGCATCGTCTTTCATGTATATATGAAATATATATATATATGTATGTATGTTAATTTAGCATGTTTTTAAATATCTGCAAACAAATCATGGTATTTTTATGCTTTAAAAAAAGTTTAAAAAAATGTACACAGCACCTTTAATCGGTTGTAAAAATAGTGTGAACTTTAAGTTAGTTGTAGTTTATCCTCAGTTGAAGCTTTTCTTCTGTCTACCTGGTCTCCATCTTTTCTGGGGAAGATAGAGAGGCTGTCATGATTTCAACTAGCTGGGGGCTCTGTTTATGAGTTTCAGCTGAGCTATAAAACGTCTACCCCACTCTCCTGAGACATGACAGAATCTTTCCACTCGGAGCTCGCGCCAAGCTGAGCTCCGCGCCGCCGGCAGCCGCCGTGGCATCTGTGCAGAGAGAACGAGCGGGTAAACTTGTCAACAGGGGGTTGACACTGCATAATGATCTCTGCTGGAGAGACGGGGCGGCTGAGAGAGATTGTCTTAAATGTCTGGATTGTCAGCACACATATTGAGCAACAACGAGGGATGTGACACAAGTAGCAAGTGAGTTGTTGCTTAATTCCCATTAATTTCCTTTCATTTAGTTCTCCTTTGCTCCTCCCCCGTGAAGTCTAAAATCATCTTTAACACCGCAGAGAGCTAGATCTCTTCAGTTAGACGTAATGCAGACTTCTCAATTCCAAAAAAAAGCAGACCATTACATGCCTGTATCCAGACAGTGTTTACTCTCTTAGGGATCTCAGATCTAATTTTCGGTGGTTTGGAAGTTCAAGCCAATTGCATTTTGTAAATTGCATCGCCCTAAAATGTTTTTCTCAGTATCCCACGTAATTGGAGACTCAGCGGATAAAGAAACCTGATAAAACTTCCAAGAGTCATTTAAAAAAAAAATGTTGTGGGAGATAGAGAAGAAAAATATCATGGAAGTCAAGCTGGAGGGGATCTCCCCATAGAGGAAGTGCAGATTGCATTGCATGGTGTGAACAACCGCTTCTCGACTTACCCTCGGATCAAAGAAAGACGAGAACGCCATTGAAACATTTATGAGTTGTGACCGATCTGGTCGGAGGAAAACATTCGGCGTCTGTAACACACAAACAGGACCGGAGGGCTCGTCTCATGGGCGGTGGAAAAAGCCGTCCAAGGACAGACGCTCAACGTTTGCACAGCTGACCGGGACACACTTTTCCGAATTTTCAGCTGTATTTTTCTTATGTGGAAAACAGAAGAGAGGAAAAATCCCCACGGGGTGACAAATAGCACCTGCTTTCCATTTGCTCTGCGGCAGCCAATGGCTCTCTTTCCTCTTTTATTCTTCTCTTATGAGACTTCCTCTCCAGGCCGTGACCTGAAAGATTTCAGCCTCCCCTACCCTGGAGCCCTTAAACACCCGGCCTTTTCGATGCATGGCTGCTTGTGTAACCCCTTGAGGGCAGTAATGGACACAGTGTTAATTGCCTGTTGAAGGACAGAAGAAGCTCTTCACAGTGTAGTCAGACTCTCCCATGAGAGACCAGCTGCCCATATGTAACTTTTCCCTGTGAAGAGACGATTTACAGTGTTCAATGAAAACCAAAACAACTTTAGACCTCATTGACCTTCAACCCCAACATACGTCATTATGTGTGCTCCAGACTGCTGTAAACATGTTTGCCGAGACTCTGGATTAAAGGTGTTCAGTTTCTTGCACAGACTGATTTTTTTAGTTTTTATAATAGTAGCAATTGTATTCATTTTGTTTTACCTAAATATGTTTTTTAACTCTCAAAAATGGCCGTTGAGTTGCATTTTATAAATCAGCACAATTTAAGAAAAAAACTTTTTAAATGTTGTAATGAAAAAATGTGTACTTGTTGGATGGCCCGAAGCCTGATTTATACTTTCGCCTGGTGCCACATCGCACCCTTCCGCTGAGTGTGTGCGCACCTTGCTAAAACATACGAGGCTTTTATACTTGATGCTTTTGCCCTTGAGATATTCTTTATAACGACAGGGGGCGATCAAAAGGAACCCACCGTAAAGTCAGACGGATAAACAGAAGTAGAACGTTTTTTGAACAACTTCAAATCATTCAAGATTTTTTTTTTACAATATATTTTTATTATTTTTATAAATTATTTTAATGATTTTAAAGATTTTTATAACCATAAAATATTTTTTAATCAAACTTTGATGCGTCACTTGCGTTTTAGTTTTGCCTATTTTAGTTTATTAAAATATGAATAACAAGAGAACATGGGTTGCTCTAATATATAAATATAATATATATATATTTTATTATGGCAAGAATAAAAGCAAAAAAAAAAAAAAAATATATATATATATATATATATATATATATATATATATATATATATATATATATATATATATATATATATATATACATACATATTATATATATGAGGCCTCTACAGCAATTGTCTTCTGTTCTTGCTTGTTCTTGTGGCAAATTTCTGGTTGTTGAAGTGTGTGATTTGTAACTGTACATTTTCACAGGTAAATTTTACTCCTATAAAAATCATGTGAGAGTGTGGTAAGGGTTATATGTCAGTTAGATAACAGTGCTGATGAATGTTAATGGAAAAAGCCTACATACGAAATAATGTGCTCACATTAGCGTTTGTGTAGCAAATAATAAATAAGTAAAATGCAGATATTAGAGGAAATATTTAAAAACTAGCCATGCATGCTAATATGACAACTTGTTTTATTGGACTAAATAAACTTAATATTTAATTAAACTGTAAATAGCAAAAAAAGGTTAATTTTATTAGCTTACTTTCAGTGATTCATTTAACTACAAGAGTGAAATTGTGAATGAGCTAGAAAATTACATGCAATGATCCTGAATGTAGGATAAGATAAAATATACACTGTAAAAAAATATATGATCATGTAGTCATGACAACATACTGTACCTTTTAAGTAATTGTAACCTATTAAACTAAGTTAATTATGTTCTAACCTAATCATATAAGATACACAATCTGTTTTACGTCAGTTTAATATAATAAATGACTCATAAGGTTAATTTGATTCAACTTAAAAAATTGAAGGCAACCAGTACAGTTTTTACTACAGTGTAAAGTGTGGCCCCTAAAACCACGAGTGGTCCCTGCCTGCCCTCTGAGTTACTGTGGTCTGGCCTAAGGGTGTATAAATTAATATAACGATTTCATCTCTGAGTAAACTAACCCTTTAATACAGAAGGCCTTACTCATGCTGCAGACTTTCCAGCATTTTCTTCCAGCGTGTTTCAAGCAGACTAGACCACAATCTCTTCTTGCAATGTGTTTCATCTTGAGCGATCCCAGTTCAGTGCTTAAAGGCTCAGAGCCCCCTTGTTAGGGTTCAGATAAACACTATTTCTCCCCATAGCCCTGATGTCAGGCTAATCTAGACAGATCTCCCACCAAGGGCAGAGGGAGCAGGGAGAGATTTATCCATGGCCGCGTTATGGATTGTTGCAGTATGTTTTATTCAGGGGGATTGAGTCAGGCCAGCTCCTCCATGCCACCCCGCTCTCTCTTAAGGGCCGTCGAGTAACTCTCGTCTGGCTCTACCTTTTCCACGGATGCCCCTGGAGTGCTGTTTTCCTCACACGCTCGGCTAGCTGAAGGCGTGGTAAAGACATCATGGCAGAGAGCGTGTTATTTTTGTGTGAAACAAGGGACTGTTTTGGTGCCAGGGATTTACTGCGGATTCTTTGTTTCCTCCTTCTTTGTGTTGAAATCCTGCTGTTTTTAAACTGTTCGGGTTCATTTGTATCTATTTTCCTTTCACTTTTTCTTTTTTCTTGTCATTTTTGTACAGACACAGTTGCAAGAGAGCAGGAAATCAGCAAATTAAGAATGTCAAATCTGTATTTCCTGAATGAACACTCACTCAAAAAAATGGCTGTTTGTTCAGACTACTTATTTAAAATGAATTTAAACAACACAAATCTTGAGTTTCTTTGGGGACAACTTAAATGTTTTATGTTCAATCCACTTTAATTTTTAAAAACTAATAAGTTAACTTAATTCCTTCATGTTGTTCCAAAATAAATCGATTGTGTGGAACCCAGTATTTTTTTTTACAGTGCTGTTACATAAGTATTTTCGTAATTGCACAATATGAGCGTTATACAATGTATGATTTTAGAAAGAAAACTTATATTGAAACACTAGGCATCAAACTGTTTACTGACCTAAATGGTTACAGAGAAAAACTAAAGGAAAGAATAGAATAAACGATTTGGATTATACATTACCAGACTTGTGCCAGCGATTGCAATCTATCGAATATGTACTGTATTGATGATCTCTCATAACAAGTACATGTACGATAATATGACACATGCATATACCAATGGTAACAGCATTGTGGAATTCTAACATTTAATGTAACATTCTCACATGCAATCTTTCATTCATACTCAATACCGGAGGACATCCAGAAAATCGTTCTGGTCAAATGTTTATGGTCAAACCTTTATTAACGTTTATGGTCAAATGTTGCTGTGTATAAATCCGCTGAAAGAAATGTTTTGACAAATGAGATTTTTTTTATAATGTGTATTTATAATTAAGCGCATAGCCAACAATTTGAACAAGTAAAACAACTTGGAATCAAATAAAACAATTTGGACTTATTCAGAGTTAAAATGGCATGTCAGCTCTCAGAACGAAGGTTTTTCAAATAATTTACACTGTAACACGGCCTTGTAGTGAAAATATGTTTGTTTGTTTGTTTGTTTTTAGCTCAGAAATTCATGCTTTGATGCTGTGCTATGAATGTTATGTGCCTTTGTTAAGAATAGTAATTATTAATTTTGCATGCATTAGTGTGATTTCTTTTTCCTATATTGTATCTCGAAAGAAAATATTTTGAGTAACCGAGAGAGCAGATTTACAAAATTGCCAAATTTCTAATTTCTATACTATAATTTTGGTACAATCATTTTGTTTTGGAAATCTGAAAATTGACAGCCCTAGACTAAAATCATTCATACGAAATGGAATTTTCTAGGAGTGTGAACCTACACTGGTCTTGCGGTTTAGTTTGTTTACAATTATCATGCAATCAATACCGTTTAATTCGATATCTCGGTGCATCAGCAAAAGTTTACAGCTTTAATTTTTATCCTAGCTGGGTTCTTCCCTGTCAGTAAAAGCCTGTTCAGCAAACTCACAAGCAGTTAATTGAGCACAGTTATCTGCTTATTAAGTAGTTGGAGTATTTTAATTATCCACAGTCTCCTACCTCACCATGGTAAGCTAACGCCATATAACGCAAATGTGACAAATGGCTTCAGTATATAATAACTGGTTATGATTATTACTGAACTGATCCCGAACATATTTCATCTGCATAATGGTGTATCGAAGAAACTATTATTTTGTCAACCCCTAGAAATTTCTGTGAAATCTACTCTTTTATTGACTCAAATCAGAATTTTCAGACATTAAATCAAGGCAGAAATCTTGGTTGTGCAGTGTTTTCCAGCATTAGTCGAGTGATTTATGATTAATATTGTTAATAAATGATATAGATATTACAAGCACAGCCCAACGAAGTTAGCAAATGCATTGGCAATCAGTATTTCAAGCTCACCCGCACCTCTATTTAGCTTTCATTTTTTTGTCTTGTTCATTGCAGTTTTGTCTAATGAGTAGAGATGACTGAGCATTTCCCTCATGTCAATTACCTGAGTTAAGCTCCGTCTCGCCGGCTTTAGTCTGTCATCCCTTTCTTCTATTTCTTTTCTTTTTGTCTCATCATGCAAACGGGCAGCAAAACAGCCGACTAATGATGTGCTGAAGCCAATCAGTGCCTCTTAATGTTTTTCAAATCCATTTTGCTTAACTGGACATGATAAATGGTCTCTCTTACACACACCACTAATTCAGCAAGATTGAACTTTCGATTCAATTAGCTGCAGTCTGCAGGGAGCGATGAGGACTAAGCCGGGGCGTCTCTCAGCTGCACGCCGCTCAAACGCTCGCTCATAATTGCATTAAAAAGCCACTAAAAAATTTCTCTTTAAAGTGTCCTTTTTCTAAAAAAAAAAAAAAAAAAGATATGAATTTTAAACTGGGAAATGATATCATTAAAATTGAAACTCCATGGGAATGAAGTCTTAGATGTTATAAGCAAAGGCCGTGTGCTCCGAATTCACGGCGCGGTTTGATTAATGACTGGTTATCATATTAATATATTCCCTGGCTGAATCTGGAGTGAATTGAAGTCTTGTGAATATAAAAGACTGCTAGATAGTGTGTTGGCAGTTTGTGAGATCACTAGGAGAGTCCCCTATTAAATTTAAATACAGACACATTATTCTAGGGGCCGTATGGCGAGGCGCTGGAGGTTAGAACATTAATGTGAGCAAATCAGGAAGGCAGCAGCAGCGGCGATCCTCAAAATCCTATGCCCGGTCGCTAGAGAGAGAGGAACTTGGCTGCTTTCGGCATTACAGATGAGGTCAAAGACTTTTTTCATCCAGCTTCTCAGAGGAACTGTTAAGTTTGATGTCGATTTGCAGACATTATTGGGCTCTTGGTTTGAGGCCCGAATCAGCACAGTTCAATGAGGCAGTCCTTCAATCTCTTTCCCATTAACTTTAATGCACAATTCCTCAGCATGAGACGTGATACTGTGTGCTAAATTAAAGGCACCATTTGCCTTCTTTTCTGCGGGTTTTCTTTTCCTAACGCTTTTGGAGTGGAGCGGCTTAGGGGACAGATTGAGCCAAGGCCATGTTTCCAAGGGGAAAGCTAGACCGCAACGCCTCCGGATTCGCCTATGTGGAAAATCCAAGGGTCATGTGCTCCAGCTTTTCTTTGGAAATGAGGCATTTTACAGCCCGAAACGAAGCTTTTATTAGCTCTGCATGCCTTCAACTGTTCCACGCCTTCACTTCAGAGAACATCCAAACACAATAATACAGTATAACTCACTTGTATGGCAAATACACTGAAAGTGGTATTAAATTTTATTGTTACGGGCAGTACGGTGGCTTAGTGGTTTGCAGTGTCGCCTTACAACAAGAAAGGTTGCTGGTTCAAGTTCTGTGTGGAGTTTGAATGTTCTCCTCATGGTGCTCCGGTTTCCCCCAGTCCAACAACCTGCAGTATAGGTGAATTGGGTAAACAAAATTGACCGTGTGTGTGTGTGTGTGTGTGTGTGAGTGTGTGTGTGTGTGTGTGTGTGTGTGTGTGTGTGTGTGTGTTTTAACAATACAATCATATTAACCATTACAATGGCTTATGTAATGATTTATTATCAAGTACAATAATAAACAAAAAAAATTATATTTAAATAAATAAAAATAATACTAAAAAGGGTACAGAGGTAAAACTATAAAATGAAATAATATTTACAAAGTCCTTATAAAATTTCAGTTTTCACACTTTTTTGCTGTAAACATTTTGTAAAGTAGTAATTAAATAATTCAAGTAACAAAGATAATTCTGCAAATCAGGTAATGATGAAGAAAAATTACATTTGTGAATATAATATTTACCCAATAAAAAAAATAAATTGCCTATAAATTCTATGTTATGTTTGTCATGAGAAAAGTAACAAATTATATCACACATGGAATAATATATGGTAACTTACATTTTGATGCAAAAAAGATGGATAAATCAGACCAAAACATTTTAACATATGGGGATTTGACCAAAAGATAATCAAACAAATTCAATACTTCAGTTACAGAAGACACAATTTAAATTAGAATTACCAAATTTAGATACAATCTCATTTGTGGAGTAAATATTGTGCAACACTTTTAAATGTAATTCTTTAACTTTGTTGGTTACACAAAATTTGTAAGGTAAGAACCAAGTTTTTTTCCAATTAATTTGATCTATTAGAGAATTCCAAAGAAATTTTTCTTTTGGAGTGATTCTTTTCTTTGACTGAAACACATTTCTTATATTTTTATGGTGACATTTTAGGTTGTATATACATTTGTCTTCAACCAAAAACTTTGTTTTTTTTTTAACAATCACTTCAAATGACAGGTGGGTTTTTATTAAATGAGCAAGGCCTGTTGTAGAATTGTAATATCCACTAATTAGTTATTGGTGACATCATTTAAAAGGGTAATCCACCAGTATTTAATACTATGCGTTACTATTTTCCACTGACATTCAGCACTTTTGATGTGGATTGCTGTTTTGGATTTGTGTAGAGAAAGAGAAAACTGCAATACGAGGCATCAGCATATGAATTTCTCTAGCAAAGTCTTCCGTGTAAATAATGAGACAGCGATCAACATGCGGAGCTGAGAGAGAGACAAGAGATGTCATTTACCGTTCACCAACTGCATCCCTCATAGCTTCTCTTCCTCCTCAGTGTCTCTTTGCCATATGAAGCAAATTGCCTCTCTGACTGACATTGGGTTGACAGTGCACGGATGGGGTCTGAGGTGAAGGGGCAGAATCTTCTCTTACAAACCCCTCCAACTTCATTTCTTTTTTTTTTATCTTTACCTTTTCCCCAAGTGTCAAGGCCCTCCATCTCGACAGCTGTAATGGCAGTAAGAAAGCTAATAGCAGGTGATATTGGATGTGCGGCTTCACAGACCTACGCAGTGCATTACCTCTGCTTTTACGCCTCCTCCTGAAGGGCTTTCTTTTGTACTCACACGCACAGGGGGGCCCGCGAAAGGGGCCCATTTTCTTCAATTTGTCTAAAAGCCACTGGCTTACGTGACAATTTAAAGACTTTAAGCTATTAGTTTCTTTAACCTGCTGATGACTGAAGGAGACCTGTGATCTGCCCATCATTTCCAGACAATAGAGCGAGACTGAAAGAACAAAGTGTGGAGGAAAGAATGCAGGCAAAGGCAAAAGTGAACAGTAAATGAGGCTTTCGCAGTGGGTGAGCGAAGACTTGGAAGTCAGGCAGATTAAGGGTGATTGTGGGTGATATATATATACATGCCAGCAAGGTTTTAGTGGCTTTTTGTCCAGAGTAGCGCAGATGTGCTTTATGGTTAGTCAGGTAAATTTGAATAAAGTCTGTCAATGTTGACTGTAAATACTACTTGACTAGCGACATGTGCGGGAAATTACAGTACATTTTAACATTTTCTCACTTTTGATAGCATTTAATAGACATTTCAGTTGGGGTTATTTCTATTTTCTTTTTTGTATTTTTTCTTTTTTTTGTTTGCCAATAGCCTAGTGGTTAAGTGCGGCGACACATAGCACTGAGGTGCTCACGGTGACCCGAGTTTAGTTACCGGCTGGAGGTTCTTTGCTGTCCCCTATTTTTACTGTGCATACATTCCTTTCTCAACTTCTTCTATCCTATTCAATAGATAGGTTCAAAGACCCTAAAAATAATTATAAATAATGTAATTATTAATTTTTAAAAACTTTCTTTTAAGTGAGGGATCTTGGAAAAAATACAACATTTTACAAAAGAATACAAAAAGAATTTTACTTGCTTAAATATAGAATTTGTACTTGCTTGATGATAGAAGTAACCTATGTTTTATGCTGCAATGTTTATCTACAATATAATATACTGTATGCCAGTGGTTCTCAAACTGTGGTACGTGTACCACTAGTGGTACGCAGGCTTCCTTCTAGTAGTACGCGGAGGAATGAAATATGTCATGTACATGCTACACACATTTCAAAATTTATCAAAAATAATGTGTATAACATGCCATATATGACATATAGCCTATATTTCTGATGTAATCTGCCACATTTTTTAACTTTGCAGAGTTGTAGCTGCTTTACTGAGCCTGCTGCGCTACTGTATTTCAATACTGCTCATTTTGGTGGTACTTGGAGAGACAATTTTTTTCTGAGGTGGTATTTGATGAAAAACATTTGAGAACCACTGCTGTATGCGGTACAGGGACATTGTTTTACAACATGGTTAATCATGGTTTTACTACAAAGTAAACTAAAATCATATACATGAAAGTGCTTATCACTACATTGTAACATTTGATAGCTGTATTTTGCCAGTAACTCTTCACCAATCACCCTTGTGTATTACTATAGATACTCTATAGTTTGACAAATATTGCTGCTGTTTGACGACATAATGTAGTTTTGTAGCTTTTTAGTCAGGAATGTAGTTGTTTAGATTTCAGCTATGCAGTTTATTTATAAGGATAGTGCCTATTTTTAAATATTTGTAATTTCTGGGAGACAGCGCATTGACGGCCATTAGCCTGTCATACTGAGCAAAGACCTCATAATAAGCCCTTAAAGGAGGAAAAATCCAGCGTAAGTTTAAAGTACAGCCAGTCAAATCATTAGTAAACAGATAAGTGACATTCTAAGTCGATCTCTCTCTTTTGTATGTTGGTCTTCTGTATTTATACCATATAATTGTACTGTATTGAGTGTGAGATGGGACTCGCATATCAGGAATGTGTGTTGTGTTGGCAGGAAGAAAGAAGAAATGCCCGCATGTGTTTAACGTTTTTCCTTATCACAAACACAACAGCAATCTGGTAGTGATTGTGGTGCTTTTTTCGGGGTTAATTATTGTGATATCCCGATTGCAACAGAGAAATACTGTAGACTGTAATAGACTGCAATACTGTAGGTAGATATCTCTGTAGACTGATGGCATTTCATGCTGTTCAGCCTTATAATCTCAAAATATCACCAAAATCACCTGTTTTGTCATCACTTAAAACATTACACTAGAGAATCATTTAAATACTAGCTCTAAAGTGATGTTGGGGAATTTATAATGGCTTCTGCTGTTCTCATGTCAGCTGTAGATGTGAATGAATGGTGAAAGAAAGTAGTTCCTCTTACAAAAGGGTTTTTAGACTTTCTGTGTTTGATTTTCTTTTTTTATATGCATGATAATGCTGTCAAACTGTTGTAAAAAATGCAATATCACACACGTAACATTGCGATTTGGCTGTATATCGTCACTGGTGGGACATTAAAGCATACCTCTTGCCAGTGCTGATATACAGCCATATGTATGTATGTATGTCTGTTCATAATTTATTATTATTATTTTTTTTTTGTAAAGAGGCCATTATATCATGCAAGTGGTGCAATGTAGTTTGGGGGCTTTTTTAAAACCAGTAGCACAATCTTATCTTATGCGTAGCCTTTCTTTAGAATTCACCAAAAACACCCGGTTAACTAAAAACAAGTAAATGTTAAACTTTGTCACATACTAAAAAAAAAGATTAAACTAAAAAAATGTACTTGAAATTAGAGTTTAGAATTCCCAGTAATCATCCACCTAGAAGACCCCAATAGCCACATATCATTGTGCGGCAAACCACCCTAGCATTAAGGCGATGTTTTTTTGCAAGATCTTAAAATTGTAAAAAAGAAGATCTAGTTAACTATCATGATTGATTTATCCTGAAGACTGACTTGATTAAACTATCATGAAGTTGTGTCTGTTTTTTGCGGCTGCTCTTTTTCTGGCAGGACCCCTGATTGATGTCAAGTGTGGGAATATAGTGTCTGTGGTTTCACTGCTGAATTCAAGAAAGCTCAGCTCTATTATTTGCAACTCGCAGCATGCTAAACTTCAAAACCACTAATCTCATCCATCTGCTAACTCCCAAAACGTAAACACGCTTTTTAGAACAGATCCCAATTACTCACTATTTCATGCCCTATTGGATCTTAATGTTATCATCCTTCTATGTTTTGTTTGTTTCCATTGGTTTCTTTTTGTTACCACTGGTACTGTTTATAACATGTAGAGCTCCAAGTTGTTGAAACGTGCAGTCCAGAAAGGATGTGACATCATATATTTAAAATAGATATGGTGTAAAATAGCACTATAAGTGGTTTATTGGCTCATAATTATAGGGGAACCAGTTTAAGTGCTACAGTATATAGCACCTATTTTTAAAGGTGCAAAATGTGTAGAACCATAACAATTTTTAGAAATGTTACTCCACTTTCCTGCGTTTTGCTATGAATGGTAATTTACTACAATGGCAAAAGGTATTTTGAATCACTTACATACATGTGGTGGCAAAAGTTTAATGTGGGGATATTTCCTCACACAGGGGGCTTGGGAGCAAAAAAATGTTGAGAACCACAATCATCCTCACAATTATCAAATACAAATGCAGCATCAATGATGTGTTCTGATGTATCTTACTAAATTTGTTAACCTACATAAGCATCCAAACACAGCAAATAAGACAGAGATCATACCTGCCAACATTTGGTTCATAAAGTCAGAGAGACGGTGGTGGTGGGGGTGCGTGCAAAGTGAAGAGTGGGGGGTGGGGGTTAAAGCGAGAGCGTTGCACCGTGTGCAAACTGAAGAGAGGCGGGTATGGAGATGGTTGCGCATTGGGTTTGGTGTGCATGGGGACTTTACCCAAAAGCTGGCCAGACTGGGATGGGGGGGTGTAATTCCGGAAGTTTTCCAGGAGACAGAACAATACGGGAGATGGGTCTGAAATTCGGGAGACTCCTGGGAAAACGGGAGTATGAGAGATTATGAGCCATACAAGTGTGTTTACAAAGCACAATATATTTTAAATAGACAGAGATTAGCAATCATTGTTAAATAAAATTGCCTAAATTGTTCACCGTTATGTTCTGCTGTTATTTCAAGAAAAGCGCTCATACCGTTTTTCGTTCATCTTGCCTAACTATCTTATTCAACCTTCTACTTTCGTTGACACATTTTGTGGTTCAAAATCGGCCACACATTCTCTACTGGAGCTAGGTCAGGACCGCAGGCAGGCCAGTCAAGTACCTGTATCTTCTTTCTCCATAGCCAGGACTAGTTTTGTCTTGTCTTGTTGAAATATGCATGGGTGTCTCTGGAAAAGAAGGCAACATATTGTGCTCTAAAATCTCTATGTACTTTTCAGCATTAATGGTGCCATCCCAGAAGTGCAAGTTACCTTTGATAAGGGTACTGACACAACCCAAAACCATAACAGAAGGGCTTTTGGACTTGTTGGTGATAACAGTTTGGATGATCCTTTTCTTCTTTGGTCTGGAGCACATGGCGTCTTTTTCTTACTGCTGAATGATGATTCTTAATTCAGGGCCGCCTGAGTGATCGGAGATCACGGTTGTTCAGCTTAGGGCTGTGCCCTTTTCTTTTTTACATTTTCCTTGAATGTATTAATTATGTTATGCATTGTTGAAGGTGAGATATACAAATGTCTTCCTATCTTTCTTTGAGGAACATTGTTTTAAACATTTCAATAACTTTCTCTTGTATTTGTTGGCAAATTGGCAATCCTCTGCCCATCTTTGCCCCTAAAGGACTAGACCTTTCTTGGATGCTTCTTTTGACCTAAATACTAATTACAATTACCTAATGACATCACCTGTTTGAAATCACATTATTATTTAGCCAATTCATGTTATTACTAGCCCTAAATTGATCCTGTCCCAAATTTTTTTTGGAATGTCTTGCAGGATCCAAAATTTAAAAAAATTTTTTTTTAATAATGTTTGTTTTATTGTCCGCAATGACATACAAGTCAAAGTAAATTTACAAATCACTAGCTTTTTTTATTTGCATTTTCCATACTGTGCCAACGTTTTCTGATTTGGGGTTGTATATGGTGGCTTTGCTTTATAGCATCAAAGAACCACTGAAGAGCCTATTATTGTGTTTGTGATTTGTGTAATGAAACTCAAATCTAAAGGACATGGACATGTGATCCTAATCTCCTGCGGAGGAAAACAGACCCTTTGTTTGTCTTTTATGGCAATGCATCTTATTACTTGCACACACCAAAGGCCATGGATAATGAGTATCTATATTCATCGTTCAGTCTCTCCTTCCATAGAAACAATGATGAAGTCAGCTGTTGTCATGGAAGATTATAAGTGTCAGTTAACCCTGCATTGTCCAACCCAAACATTATTTTACGCGAGATAGTTTTGCCTTTGAGAACAATCCCCCGATTAATCTGTACGGGTCTAGAAGTCCTCACGTTGCTTTAATTATCGCTCGCTCTGATGCACGACGGCAACAAGACGCGCACAATGCTGGTGCAGTGATCCGTGAGAAGCCATTATGTTTGCATTAAAATGAACACGAGATGGAGAGCGCTGAGCAACGCAGTGATGTGTTGTCAGTAAACACTCATCTATGTCTTCAGTTACTCCTGCGGTTTAACAAAAGACAAAAATCCATAGTTGGTCGCAGTAATGTTTTTGCTCTTTAACAGTTATGTCGTTTTTTACAGACTTTTTAAGATGAGAAATGACAGGAAATTATTGGGATTGTGGAGGAACAGGGATATATGTGGATGTAAGTGTATTTTTGTGTATTAAATGACAGTCAGAATAGCAGTTTATTTACTTACAATAGAGCAGGGCTATTCAATTAGTTTGTCAGGGGGGCCAGTTCATGAAAGCATCCCAAATGAGGGGCCGGAGAGATATGTCTTGCAATATGAGTGATGACACAACAACCTATAAGAGCCCATATGTTGTATTTTTGCTCCTTAAGACACCTACATTGTATTTTTCTACATTAAAATGTTAATATATTGTATTTTGAAACTACATAATATCAGTGCATTGTACAATGCTTTTTTTTTTTTTTTTTTTTACAAACATTCAAATGTTGTATTTCAGAGCACAACAAAAGCAGTGCATTGCTTAAGTTTATATGTTATGTTTTAAACTGCATAACAATTAGGAATGCAACAGTAATAGATTTTGGTATTACGATTATAGTCTAAAGAATAATTAAAGTTTCACGGTTATCACGTCTAATGTAAATTTAAGCTTCATATTAGGTAAGTATTTAAATAAACTGTTGTTAAAATCATTCATAAATAATAATTTTAATAGTTTGTAATAATTCATCTAACATATCTTTTGTTTACATTGCACTGAAAGTCACGCACAACTCTTACTGCTGAAATGTTTTCTACTTGATGCGTCTGGAGGGTGTGAGCGCATTGCTTGGCATATTGCATATTGGCATATAATCTTACATTGGAAATAACAAACTTACACGCAGAAAAAATGTGATATGTGTATGGCCCGCTGTTCGGAACTTTAAACTAGCGCTCAAGTGGCAAAACTTTTTGTATTTAGTTGCAGCAGTTTTGTTCCATGCAACAGAAACGCGGTGTTGAGAAGATTTTGGCTGCTCATACCACTCGCTTAATGTCAGGTGACTCATGCTCAGTGCAGCCTTCAACTGCCACTTGTGCTGTATTGAACAGACGCACGTCACTTCAGAACTATAGCAGCCGTTTTTGGACTGAACTAAATTTATTTTTGATGTCTTGGTCACACTATTTGGAGGGCTGGAACAAATGGGCTGCCAATTAAATAGCCCCGCAATAGTGTTTTTGAAAAATTGTCAAATTTACTTACAATGTAAAAAATGCTGCGTTACTTACAATTCCTTCATGTTGTCCAAACCCAAATCTATTATTTTAATTTAATTGTTTTATGTGGGTTAAGTGGGTACTAAATTTTAAGTGGGTTGAACAAAATAATTGAGTTTTCCCCCAAAAAACTCAACAATTGTGTTGATTTGGCTCATTTTAAATAGGTATTTGAACAAACCACAAAAATATTGAGTTTAATTACTATGCAGGATTCTTAGAATATAATGAAAACATAATTAGTTAATTATAAGACATATAGGAATAAAAAAAATCTATATTATAAATTATAAATAATTAAAAAATAAATAAATAAATGCTTAATATTTCTTACTATTATGATTTTTAATTATTAATACATATTTATTTATTTATTCATTCTTCTATATTTATTCATTTTATTTATTATATTTAATAGTTTTAGAGCAAATAAAATGAGCTTTTATTGTATTAATTTCTTAATGTGTTTATTTTAAAATGTTAAAATATTAAAATAAGGATTAATGTATTCGGTTGCACACATGCATACACAGATCTCCGGGTTGGAGGAAAGTCCTTACCCCAAGTGGAGGAGTTCAAGAACCTTTTGTTTTTTCACGAGTTAGGGAAGGATTGAACGTGAGATTGACAGGCGCATTGGTGCAACGGCAGCAGTAATGCGGTCCATGTACTGGTCCATTGAGGTAAAGAAGGAGCTGAGCCAAAGGCAAAGCTCTTGATCTACTAGTCAATCTAAGTTCTTACTCTCACCTATGGTCATGAGCTTTGGGTTATGAACGAAAGGACAAGATCTTGGATAGAAGCAGCCGAAATGAGCTTCCTTCGCAGGGTGGCAGGGCGCACACTTATGGATAGGGTGAGGAGCTCTGTCACCCGAGAGGAGCTCAGAGTAGAGCTGCTGCTTCTCTACATCGAAATAGGTCAGCTGAGGTGGCTCGGGCATCTGTTTCAGATGCCTTCTTGACGCCTACCTAAAGAGGTGTTCCAGGCATGTCCCACCGGGAGGAGGCCTCGGGGAAGACCTAGGACATGCTGGAGGGACTTTGTCTCTCCGCTGGCCTGGTAACGCCTCGGGTTCCCCCTGGAGGAGCTGGAGGAAGTGTCTGGGGAGAGGAAAGTCTGGAGTTCTCTCCTAAGACTGCTGCTCCCGCGACCCAGCCTCGGAAAAGCAGAAGAAAATAAGATGAGATGAGATAAGGTTACAGTAATTATGAAAAGTATATTTAATTATAATTGTTTTATTGAGTTATTTTAGCTATTTATTATTTGTTTATTTCATTCAGTTATTGTCAGGCATTTTTGCATGTGTGAATGTATAAGTGCTATTGGTGACTGGACACATGTTGCAGTGTATACACTACACTGTTCTTACATTTCCCTGGTCTTGCATTCCATCCTTTTTTTTGTTGTGTTGTGTTTGATTCCAGTCCAGACGGGATACCGTTAACTCACCCAGACAGTTCTTTGGTTGCACTTTCGATGTCACAGTTCATCGGTGGCCCTGCATTTTTCATGCGGTAATTAAAATTTGTAGGTCAGGTCTCCCATGACACCTCTCTGTGCTAATATGAGGGAGTGGAGCGGTCACGCTCGTTAATGCAGCGCTCCGACTTAAAGGATGAAAGGTGACATTTTCCCCCATTTTGTAAATTAATGCAATTGATCTGCCTAACAAGAACAAAGTTAGGCTTCCAAATACCACATGATGAAGAGATTAAGCCCTTAAATGGCTTTTCCAAAGGCAATCTTTATTGCTAGGCTCTGGGCGAGGGTCATTGATCTTTCTGTTAGAATTTCTAATAGACTATTGACATGAATTTATAAAATGTTGCTATGCTGTTATATAGATCCATAGAACATGCCTTTCCCACAAGCTTGTTGGAAGAATAGTCTACCTGATGCTGGGAAACTGGCCTTGGATCTATTCCACAAAACATAGCTTTTCATATTGTCGGGTATCAAACCTGGAGCCAATATAGCTATACCTTTATGATTTGCTAGTCAGAATGCAGATTTTGGAGATTAATTTCGGGAGTACTTAAATGTCTGAGCTGTCAGTTTAAATCAGTTTAAATGTCAGTTTAAATCAGACTGTGGTTCTTTTCATAAAGAAATAAATATGCTGCAATGTCACTAATGTATTTGTTTGACAATGTACCAGCAGCTCACACATGTGCTTTGAATCGCTTTTGCACTAAACAGTTTGTCCACAAGATATCAGTGCTGAACCGGGTCATGGTTTGTTACACAATTAGATAAAAATCTGCAGTAATTATGGATGCCATGAGTTGAACAGTCGATTGGGGAATAATTTACTTCATCTATTGTACTATTTATCCTTACAAAGATTTTTTAAATGCAGATACAGTAGGTTATTGCATGGTAGACTGTGACTTAGAAGGTATAAAATGTAATATTTATTGTGAAATGTATTGTGTACTCTGTTTTAAATCTTACGAGGTAAATATGATCATATTTCTGCAAGTGAATAGCTGAAATTTGTAATTGGTCTGTAGCATACCAAGAATATGACGATATTGCTGTTATTACTGTAATTGTTTTTTTTGTATCATTGCATGGCTCTTCGAAATACTTAATTCTGATTTGTCACTTACGGCATTTCAAGGGATGTCATTCCCAGAGAACATCTGCTGAATAACACAGGCATAATAAATGCATTTACAGTACATCCATGTAGATACTGTTGTTTTTAACAGTTTGGCGCCATCTTGTGAGTAATATACAGGTTAGTATATGCTCCATTCAGCCATTTTTGTTTTTTGTTACCGTTACATTTAATTAAAGAATTTATAAACTTATAAGGATCAAAACAGCATTTTGTGTCAAATTTTTACATTTTGTAATAAACAGCCATGTAATAAGTGAGATAAAATTTATTAAGGAGGTTGTTTTTGCAGAATAAAATCCTTCATTTTATACTGCCAATAAGCCTGTCGGGCTTTATTCTGTGATCACAACTGGCTGGATGTACTTTATCCCTTACCTATATTATTTTAAGATAGATGCATGGCTTAGGTTTTATTGTGAATTTGTAATGTATGTTGACACCAGTATCATAAAAAAAAAAACATAAACGAAACCCAATACTAGCCTTAGCAGTTGTTTGGATTATGTAAAGGCCTACATATTAAACACATGTGGATTTTCTGATAGATTGTAAGGCAGTATAAAGTTTACTTAGGAACAAACCAGCGCTGTAATCTATGAACATTTTTCACCAAAGTCGCTTTCATCCCTAGATCGGTCAGAACTTCTTCAATGTGTGTCGACTTGATTCTCTCCCTCTTTTCTTCCGCCCCCCTTTCTCTTTTTCCCCGGTGCTTTGAAGTCCCGCCAAGGCCTCGCTCTTTCGTTAGCCCTCGTTTCCAAGGTTTTCATGTGCGAGACTGTTTCTAATTCGCCGAGAGTGATCTCACACACTAAATCCAAATTAATTGGTCTTAATGCCACATTAACCGTTGTCAAAATGTTTTTCCTGATGTCACCTCTGCTATTTCCACAGGCTACGATTGCAGCCAGAAGGGCCTGTTTTCAATTTTTAGCGCCGTCGTCTCGTTCGCCTTGACAGAAACCTACACACACTCACACATACGAGCTCACGCTTCTAAACACTGGTAATTGTAAGTCTTCAGAGAGAGGCATGGGGATACAATTTGTCAGGGTCTAACTACCCATTCCATTCAGTGGGGTTAACATTCTGTTTGTGTTACAGTATATTCAGACTTTAATTAAAAGAGCATTACATCCCCCATCTGCCAATCTCCAGTAATCTTCTTTAATTGCTGTAATTAAACTATATTTACATGTTCAGAATACTTGTAATTTAGCAAATTGCACTCTCCCCCACGCTCTTTCCCTCTCTCTCTCTATTTCTCTCTGCTAGGTTTAATCAGTGGGACAGCAGAACCAGTGTGTCTGCTGATTGGGTTGTTTTGATTTTAGACATGGGGCTCTTTTGACAGAATAAGTGGACCTCTGCTAGGGTCTTCAGTGAGGTTAGGAAAACATGTCCGAGGAGGGGGATTGTGGGTATTGTCATTGGCTTTTGATTGCTGTCGCGGGTCTAATTGCGGGCCCCGGGAGCTGCTGGAGAGGGGTTTGATGTGTGTGTGTGTGTGTGTGTGTGCCCGCTCCAATTAAAGATCATTTCCCATTCATTTTTTTTGACTCGGATGTGACGTGCGGTATGAAATTCATAATGTCATTTAAAGAACAGCACCTCATGCAAATTAACTCTGCTAATTTAAAGTGATGCCATTTACATAATTCATTAGCGCCGATTAGACAAACAAATAAAACATCAACTGCATCATTAAAAAAAGAGCTGTACTTTTAGAGAGAAATGCAGTCACATATACTGTGGTGTTCTGTCATATTTACGTTTTTGGTCAAGAGCGTAATTAGCATTAGCAATTAGCACAAAGCTTTTTGAGTCTAGTTTTAGAAATGCTGTGGTGTACTGACGTAAAGCTTTTTTTTTTTTTTTTGAGTTGGTATTTGGCTTAAGGGAGGATGCGTGCGTCACTAAATAATGTCCTAAGAAAGGCCCCAAATCCTCATTAGCTGAAGAGTGGTTCCTCCTAATTAGTTTCCATTCAGTGTAATTAGCATGGATGAGGCTAATCATCTGATGTGAAACCAATCTAACGCTTGGGATACAACGTCCTTGGCCTCTCTTTCATGCACAGTTTGGAATAAAGCGATTTATGTAGGTGCAGTTTTTTTCTCACTTTCTCTTTCAAGTGATGTTGCTATTTTTTCTCTGTGTTCCTTTTGTTTTTAAATCAAAATGCTATCATAAGAAATAACATTAAAGAGATAGATGATTTAGATAGATTATCCTTACAATGTGATTTTAGTATTATAAATAAATCAGATACTTTTGTAATTCAAGAGCATTGATATTTACATTAGATGTCGTCTTTGCTATTGCTGTCTATTGGAAGGAATGCATTAATTGAACCGCCCATTTAGTACAGGGTAGCGCTCCTTTGAAATGAATGTGGAACCTAGGTGCAGAGGAGGACTGTCCATCCACTGTCCATCCAGAGCCAGATATATATACATATATCTATGATCTGGAGTTTTCCTGGTGGTCAATATGCAATTATTTTTTTAAATTACAAAAATTATAATTATAAAATTACAAAAATCGCATGGGCAAACCTGACAAAGAGCATGTGTTTGTGTGCATGACAATTATCCTCCCTCCTTGTTAAATTTGATCTAATCCGTGTCCTGAAACACATACACTCTCCTGCTTTCACTTCTTATTCTAACGGAAATGAATGAATCTCCATTATGAACGACTCATTCACTTTAGCGACAAATTGCCAACGTTTCTAGCGCTGCAGCATCTTGTTGACATATTTCATTTACATTGTTTGCTGATTTTATTCAACAAAACTAGCATAAGCCTAGAATTTAGTGCCAGTTGGTGCTACTTTGCCTCATAGTCAGGACAGTAAGTGTCTGTATTATCATCAGTAACGTTATTCGGATGAGACGTTAAACCGAGGTCCCGACTCTCTGTGGTCGTTAAAAATCCCAGGATGTCCTTCGAAAAGAGTAGGGGTTTAACCCCGGCATCCAGGCCAAATCTGCCCACTGGCCTTTGTCCATCATGGCCTCCTAACCATCCCCATATTCCAATTGGCTTCATCGCTGTCTCCTCTCCACCAATCAGCTGGTGTGTGGTGTGCGGTCTGGCGCAAAATGGCTGCCGTCGCGTCATCCAGGTGGATGCTGCACACTGGTGGTGGATGAGGAGATTCCCCCCATTGTGTGTAAAGCGCTTTGAGTGCCCAGAAAAGCGCTATATAAATGTAAGGAATTATTATTATTATTATTATTGTTACTTGTTTAGCACAAAAGTTTGTAACATACAAAAACGCAAAAAACTAAATCTTACCTATAAAAATGTTCTCCTTTTATGCTTTTTTTTAATTATTATTAGACTAGTACACAGCGCTAAAGTCCAGCATCTTCACATTGGCTTTAGTCTTGACTAGTGTGGCTGAATGACATTCGTTCTAGAAGCACTGTACAAATGTGGCGGCACTATAGATGCATGCTCAGGGTCTGTATGCGATATCTAGTGTATAGATCTATGATTCAGGAGATGTGAATAAATTGGAACTGAAATGTCTTTATATGATTGGATTATTTATTTACATTTATGAATGTATGTATATGTTAAATGAATCATTTTAATGAACAATTCAATGACCTAATGATTCAATGAGGATTTTATAAATAAAAACTCAAAGCATTGTATGTTCAGTAAATATAATACCATCACTAAGCAGCATTAAACTATGAATGTAAATTAATGTCACTATAGATGCAGTTTCTGTTCCACTTCTGCAGCTAGTTATTCATTATTTTTAATTTAATTATTGAGAGGACACAAGAAGTGAAAAGTAGTGAAAATACAAAATTTATTCATCTATTCATTTTCCTTCGGCTTAGTCTCCATTTCAAAGGTCGCCACAGTGGAATGAACCATCAACTATTTCAGCATATGTTTTACATAGCGGATGCCATTCCAGCTGCTACCCAGTATTGGGAAGTACACATACACACTCATTCACTACTGCCAATTTAATTTATTCAATTCACCTATAGCGCATGTCTTTGGACTGTGGGGGAAACCAGAGTACCAGGAGGAAACCCACGCGAACATAGGGAGAACATGCAAACTCCACACAGAAATTCCAACTGGTTCATCCGGGAATCAAACCAGCGACCTTCTTGCTGTCAGGCGACAGTGCTAACCACTGAGCCACCATGCCGCTGTAAATACAAAATAAACATGAAAAAAAATGTCTCATGTAATTGCTCAATCAGTCTTTTTTTACCAGACCAAATCTCTTTTTTTTGCTGTACTCAAGGCTGCTTTCTCCTTCTGTGATTTATTTTTTGAGGCAAAGTGTTTCTCTGCATCAGGATTTGATAGAGGCCCCCTTTTTATTTCAAAGGGGATCATTTCTTGCCTAGGAGAATGCCAAGCTTTTAGATGGGAGGATAAATTATAGTAGAAAAGAATGATATTGCCATGTGATTGTTGTCTGATGTGGGTAGAATTATGATCTTTTTCTTTCCTTTTCTAACCTCGAAATACTTTCTTTGCATGATCAGAGCAATTGTAAAGTTTCTAGCCATCAAAGTGACAATGAAAACTACATATTTTTTGCCTTGCCTCTTAAGAAAATGTTTTTTTGGCAGTCGCCAGAGCTTAAAGTACAGAACAGCTCACATCTTTTCAACAAACAGACTATCATAAATAGACATGCTGATTTTCAATAATTTAATAAATGGGCTGTTCAGAATATTGTGAATAATTATTTATTATTTAAGCATTTAATAATGTTCAGATTGTTGTATTAGCAGTGGTTGTTCTTCGTAGCATCTAGTGATAGAATATTTTCAATTATTAACATTTCCACTCATTAATCTACACAGCAAATGCCTACAACATAAAAATATATATATATATCTAACTATTCAAAAACCTTTGGTTCATTAACTCTGTATAGTAAGGTTTCATTTGTTAACATCAATCAATGTAACTAAAATCAATGCTATGACCACTATAAAAGCATTTATTAGCTTTAGTTGATGTTAATTTCTTAGTTTAGCATTACAATCAAAAATAGTAATTGTTTTATAAATGGCGAACATTACGCAATATAATGCATTCTGGGATCCCATAGTTCATTGAATTTCTGCAATATCTTGGAATTTTGACAGGTGGAAGTAATCTTTTTTTGCACACTAAAAATTAATGAAAGTGAATGAGACTAGGGCTGCATCCGAAATTGCCTACTACTCATTAGGTACTGCATTTGAATTTAAATTTACCACTCGACCGTTAGAGAAGTACGTTCTATACAGTATGAATGTGAATAGTATGAGTGGAACTCAGACATACTACATTCGCCATTATGTCATGATCAAGTGACCTACTCTCGTCAGTCGCTTCATTCCCATTCATGAATTTTATCGCGGGGCATCATGGGATAACATAGCATACATCGGATGCGCAATTTAGAATCTTGGCGGAAGTAGTGAGTCATGTAGGTATTTCTCACATACTGTTTTTCGAATTCTATGAATTCGGACATATGAATTCGGACATACTCGGCTCGCAAACTGTTTTGAGCGTACTATATAGTATGGAAGGAGGCGATTTGGGATGCAGCCTTGAAGTCTTGGTTATATTCATTCATTCGTTCAATTTCTTTTTCTTTTCAATTTTCTTTTTAGTCCCTTTATTAATCTGGGGTCGCCACAGTGGAATGAACCGCCTACTAATCCAGCACAGGTTTTACGCAGCGGATGCCCTTCCAGCTGCAATCCATCTCTGTGAAACATCCATACTCACCCATTCACACTCATGTGGGGGAAAACCGGAGCACCCGCAGGAAACCCACGCGAACGCAGGGAAAACATGCAAACTCTACACAGAAACGCCAACTAACCCAGCAGAGGCTCGAAACAGCAACCTTAAAGTAATCTTTTTTGTAGCTTAGGTCAATATCATGATACTACCATATATCGTGATACCGTAAATGCTTCATAAATTTGATATCAGCAAAATCCACACTTTAAACAGGTTTCATTATACAGTATTTCAATCCACTTCTTTGTTTTCAGTTTACGCGCTAAAACTGTAGTCTCGTGACTTATCCATCTAAACAATAATAATCTGGTTGCCTGCCCTCAACATAGTTAAGACCTCATTTTTAAACTGAATTTGCGCAAATGAAAACAGCGCTCTGACCAGCAGAATAATCACATCTCCACATGTGTTTGCCAGCAGGAGATGTTCTGAGGATAAGAGCCTCTTATTTGATTTTTCCTGCGCTCGTGGCTCCAGCGGCTCCACAATCTATGCCTTTATTGATTTTGAATCCTGCAAACGATCCCTTAAATCCTAAATGTGTATCCAATCTCCACAAATGTCTTCAGAGCTAATCTTTTGGACGCAGACAAAAGGCCCAGTGTTTTTCCGCGCTCTCCCACTAAGATCACCGTCTTGACTGTCTTCGCTTTAGTAAGTGCTGAGGGCAGTGCAGTTTTTGGCAGGCTCTTCTGCGCTGCGGATTGCGAGTTGATCTTAAGCAGAACCATGTTTATCTTCGCGCTCTCTGTTATTGTGGCCGTGTTTATCTGAGAAATGAGTGGAGTTGGCCCGTCTCCTGCTGAATTACACACATTCGCAGTCACCGCAGCAAATCAATCAAGAGAACCTGCTAGTTTGACAACTCGTTCTGTTTTATCTTGCTTTTAAACGGCGGAAAGGAGAGAAACATTCCGCCTCGTGTTCCTCCATCTTTTTGGAGACGGTCTCTGCCTGCGTTTTGACGTGAACTTTTGCCATATGCCTGTAGTTCTGCCAAAAATATTAAGTATGGCTCTCTTCCCGAGCCAAGTATCTAGCCATCTGCTGAAGCTTTTACCCGGCAGTGCCAAGGGACTCCATCAAACCCAAACTGTGAGGAGAGAGAAAGGATAAGACAGAGACCCGGAGAAAATGAGAGACAGCCTCCCATATTTCTGCAGTTAGGGAAATCTCCGTCGTCGGCCTGATTTACTGCGGGCTAATATCCAGAGAGCTTGCCATGATTGCTGGGTAATTTTGGTTGACTTCACTGCCTTATGTCTGAGCCAAGTCTTAAACTGGTTTCAGAGCTGTAGATTCCTGGAAATTTTTTTCTGGATGTTTTTTTTTTTTTTTTTTTTTTTTTGACAATTTGGCTTGTCATTTGTGGATTGATTCCTTTATAATTTAGTTTTCATTTGACTGGTGTAAGAAATTTGAGCTTTTGAAACATGCCGATTTTTTGGATACTTTACAGACAGAGTGAGAAATCAAAATATATGTTTTATTGAATCTAAATGAATCAGCTGCTTTGAATGAATCATGTGAATAAATAATTCAGTGATGTTTTCGTTCCATGCAAGAAATTGTAGCTTTTGAAACATAGCAAAGAAAATTTGGATAATCTAGATTCCCTTTGATTGAATCTGAATGAGTCAGTTGCTTTGAATGAATCACTTGAATGAAAGAGTCTGTGACTTATGTTGCTTAAAAAAGTAAGCTTTTCTTCTTTCTCTTCTGAATTGTATATTGAAAAGTACATTTGAGCGTCGGTTGTGGGTTGCTTTCTTTAAAATATTGTTTTTGTTTCATGCAAGAAATTGTAGCTTTTCAAACATAAAGACCTTTTTCAGATGCAAAGAAAATCTGCATAATCATTATTCTCTTGAATGAAGCTGAATGAATCAGCTGCTTTGAATGAATCATGTATATGAATGATTCAGTGACTTCCGCATAAAGTAAACATTGTTTTCTTCTTATTTCTGTTATGAGATAACATTATAAGATAGTTGTATTGCAGTTGTAAGATTTAGGAGGAAACCCACTGCATATATTCGATTTTTTTGAAATATTACTATAACTATAAAATGTAGAAAATATTAACGGATGCAGTATTTTTTTTTACATTTTATAAGGAATTATCACAGTAAAAACATAATCCCATTTACAAAACAATGGAGTAATAAAATGCTGAAAACAGTAGTAGACCTGCTCGTGCCTTTGTCTTGCTTTGCTTGCTGATGTCTTGTGCATTGCTTTTTGTCAAGTGACAGCTTTTACATTTAAAATCGAAATAACTATCTCTGTCAAAGGCATTGACCCCAACCACCTTCCCAACTTTCTCCCTTTCTTTTTTAAACGAGATGGTAGGCCAAATCAAAGGTTACCCGCAATACCTACTTTGGGCATCTCTGCATTAGATACTCTTTGATTAAATCTGAATGAAATAGCTGCTTTGAACGAATCCCTTGAACAAATGAGTCTGTGACTTAAGCGGTTTTAAAAAGTAAGCATTTCCTCCTTTTCTTTTCTGAATTTTATATAAGAAAATACATTTGACTTGTAGTCTGTGCATTGATTTCTTTGAAATTTTGTTTTTGTTTGACTGGTGTAACAAGTTAGAGCATTTGGAACATGGTGATGTTTCCCAGATGCAAAACAAATTTGGATACTCTACAGACAAAATGAGAAATCAAAATGTATGTTTGATTGAATCTAAATGAATCAACAGCTTTGAATGAATCATGTGAATGAATTTTTCAGTGACTTGCTTTGTAAGCATTTTTTTTCAGCATTATTTATTTATTTTTTCAGAATTTAATTTTGAAAAATACATTTGCCTTATCATTAGTGAATTTGTTCCTTTGAAATTTTGTTTGTGAGAAATTAGAGCTTTTGAAACATGGCAACCATTCCTGGATGCAAATAAAATCTAGATACTCTACAGAGTGAGAAATCACCTCAATTCCATACTTAAATTTTTTTGGATTTGTAGCGACAATCCATCACTGCATGTATGAGTCTGTCTGTTTCTGAACATCCTTAAAATGGTTCTTTACAACCCCTCATTATACAGAAGTAGTTTGTCATTGCTTTTTTTCTGAACTGCGGTGCTAAATGCAAGAACGAGAATGAAAGCGAGCCGTTTTGTGAGGTTTTACACGAGAAAGATCATCATTATGCAGTCTGCAGTCTGCCATTACGGGGCCCATTACACACTATGACAGCATCACATTTATTCTTTTCTACCTGCTTCTTAAAAAGGCGTAATAAATAACCTCAGCCTCCGCCGCCTCGCCGTAAAAGAAAAAGGTCGTTACTGATCTGCTGCCATTTGTCAAAATTACTTTGTAATCTCAGGTCGCAGAGAGAATTTTCACTCGGTTAATTGTAGATAGAACTAATGAACATAAATTTGCATTAAAAATCACTTAGTTATCCACCAGTGCTCGTGACCTCGTCTTGACAGTCTGCACCACTTTTATTTGGGCCAGTATAACTTTAAAGTATATATTGTCACTGTAATTATTTTCATATGAAATATTGTGACATTTAAGTATACAATATAGAAGTGTTGTGTATTTAAACATTTTATATTTAAACAGTTTCTCAAGTCGTAATTGTCACCTGATCCTAAAGAAATCATTCAAATATGCTTTTTTTTTTAAGAAAAAGTATTGTTATTCTTCAAAACTAATGACAGAGTCTATAATATTAAAAACTGTGCTAATTAATTTCTATATTTTAGTAAATATGACATAAATACATTTTCAGTACCCTCTACTTCAGTTTTTAGTGTCACATGATCTTCAGAAATTTTAATGTGTCATTATGTGAAAAATACATGTTATTGTTGAAAAATTGTCAAAACAAAATCTTTTATAGACATTTCTTTGTCATTTGAGCCTTTTTACTGCATCCCAGCTGACACAAAAGCATATAAAAATCATATTAACACAAAATACAGCAAATTTAATGAAATAAAATAACATAAAAACAACCTGACAGGAGAGATCATACATATATTTCAATACTATATTTTGGCGAACATATTGGACAAGTTAATCAAAGACAACAGCACGGATCAACATGACAAGTTTGAGTCCTTTGACCTCCAAAACAAACAATCATTTTTAGCCAGCCTAAAGAGGTGATCCCTCAGGGCTAAGCCTGGATTCCAGCATATTGTTTCTGTCACAGGATAGCTTTAAAGTGTATGTTTTCAGTGTGTTTATTTTTACATTGAAATATTTTGACATTTTAGTATACAATATAAAACTGTTGTGTGTTTAAACTTTTTTTATCCATTTCCTAAGTCATAATTGTCACCTAATCCTTAAGAAATCATTCAAATGGGCTTTTTTATTAAAGAAAAATAGTTTTATTCTTAAAATTTATGACAAAGTTTTTAATTAAAAACCAATGAAAGAGTCTCTCTTCATGCATATATATTGTTATATATATTGTTGAATATTTACATATTTATTTTGAATGTTAGAAAATGTGTTAATTAATTAATAATAAATAATTTAGTAAATTTATGACATAAATACATTTTCAGTAGCCGTTACTTTAGTTCAAAGTGTCACATGATCTTAAGAAATCATTCTAATATATTAATTATGTGAAAATATATGAAAATATATATTTTTTTTAGTTTTTTTGTTGAAAATTTGGTAAACAAATCTTTTGTAGCCATTTCTTTGTCACTTGAGCCACTTTACTGCATCTCAGCTGACAAAAAAGCATATAAAAATCATATCAACACCAAATACATCAAATTAAATCAAATATAATAAAGTTATAACAACCAGACTGGAGAGATCATCATAACCTGCCGAGTTAACCTAATTAACCTAGTTAAGCCTTTAAATGACACTTTAAGCTGTATAGAAGTGTCTTGAAAAATATCTAGCAAAATATTATTTACTGTCATCATGGCAAAGATAAAATAAATCAGTTATCAGAAACGAGTTAAGAAATCTATTATGTTTAAAAATGTGATGAAAAAACTCCTCTCTGTTAAACAGAAATTGAGAAAAAAATAAACAGGGGGCTAATAATTCAGGGGGGTTAATAGTTCTGACTTCAACTGTATATTTCAATACTACATATTGACAAATTACATTGGACAAGTTAATCAACGACAACAGCACAGATCAGCATGACAAGTTTGAGCCCTTTGACCTCCAAAACAAACAGTGATTTTTAGCCAGCCTAAAGAGGCGATCCCTCAGGGCTGAGCGTGGATTCCAGCATATTGTTTCTGTCACAGAGGTTCAAAGGTTGGACCATTTATTTTTTTTTTTTGCCATCTCACTTGCTCCATCTCTGAAACCAATAGCTGGCCTGCGAGCTGATATATGACACTAATACGACTATTTGAGTGGGCCGAGGCAGCAGAAAAGAGTGATTGTTGGAAGGTTTAGCCGGCATGTCGGATCCATGACACATAGGTACCGTGCTGTCTGGCCCCTGAGAGCGCTCTAATTGCTTTACATTGGTACAAAGGTTTCTTGTAATCGAGCCTCTCTGCCTCCATTTGTCTTGCTCTCAGCCTGGTGCTGAAGGCTTTAATTGGTCTTGGTGGGCCTTTTTCTTGCAGTCAGCTCTCTAGGCCTACAGTACAAGACGGTACCGTGGGGAGCGAAGGAGAGAAGGGGGGTTGTAACGAAAGAGGAAGTCAATACTTCTTTTAGCTTTAACACTTTAATTAATGCTCTTCCTGACAACCAGCTTTCTCTCTCAGTCTCTCTCTTTCTCTCTCACTGTTGAAATCTCATTTCTTTCATTCTCCAGCAATCTCTTCCCTCATCACCCTCGCTGTCTCCCCAGCCTCATAAATATGGACTCCTGGGACGAACACAAAGCATCAAGACAGCCGAACGGCAAGAGAAAACCACCTACACCGCCTCTAGCGAGCAATCGACAAGTGCACCGCTGAGAGGATGGTGCCTATTAAGTTTTATGTCTTTTAGGGGCTTGTGTTTGTGTTTTTACCGGAGGGCTTGGTTGGTGTGTGTGCGAAAGTGAGCAAGAAATAGAAAAAGAGAGCATTTGGTTCGCACATTCAAGATGAGCCCCAAGAGCAAAGAGCCGATTCTTAGCATGACCTTCCCAATTATTTCTCAAACTCTTTATTACAAGTTTAGCATGTGGTAGCTCATCTGTCAGCCGTTTGGACCAGAACGCGGATTACTAACAGAGGAATCACTCATCACGCTGTTTGTTTAATGATTTGCCTTCTGCAGTTACTTTTACGTTTCCAGCCAAAGAAATCTCGTGATGAATGTTGCCAGCTGTGAGATTTATGCCCAGGCTTCATCTTTCATCCGATATGCTCAAGAAACACCTCCCCCAACCCCCTCCAAAATAAAGCTGAAAAAAAAAGGGGTGGGCTGACAGACTGGGATAATTACGCTGCTGGGATGCTGACAGTTGGAAGCACGATAAGGTGATGTGATAAGGCGGCATGGATTGTTGTTAGTGCGGTTTGGTTTATTTAAAGATGCCGTAATTCCTGCGTTTAGCTGCTTCACAGAACTGTGCTTCCTGGGATGTTAAAAACAACACAGTCTGTTATACTTTGCACATACCGTTTTCATGTCTGCATATGTGTCAGAAACTGTAAGGCAATGGAGATGGACTACGTATGGGAAATGTATCAAAGTCGTAATACATGTTTTTGTTACATGGAGAATTTTTGACTTGTGTGAACGAATATTATTTTTTAGATTTAGTAAGCTCAGTTTGTGTGCATCCTAAACTTTGCAATCTGATTCACGCAGCCATATCACCCTGTACCGCAAGACTGGTTACTCACTGAAGCTAAGCAGGCCTGAGCCTGGACAGTACCTGGATGGGCGACCACATGGGAAAACTAGGTTGCTGTTGGAAGTGGTGTTAATGAGGCTAGTAGTGGGCGCTTAACCTGCGGTCTGTGTGAGTCCTAATGCCCCAGTATAAGTGAAGAGGACACCATACTGCCATGGCAGTTCTCGTAAAGAGTAGGGTTGTAACCCCAGAGTCCTGGCCAAAATGCCTACATTATCCTTTACCCATCATGGCCTCCCAATCATCCCCATCCACCCAATTGGCTGTATCACTGTCTGTCCACTCCCCATATAGCTGGTGTGTGGTGAGGGCACTTGCGCTATTGTCCTGTGGCTGCCCGTCACATCGTCGAATTTGATGCTGCACACTGGTGGTGGTGTGGAGAGACCTCCCTAATGATTGTGAAGCGCTTTGGGTGTATGGCCATACACTCTCAGAAATAAAGGTACATGAGCTGTCACTGGGGTGGTACATTTTTAGAAAATGCATATTTGTACTCAAATAGTACACAGTGGTACCTTAAAGCTGCATATAAGTACCCAAATGTATCTAAAAAGTACCTCTGAGCTACCATTATGGATCTTTCAGGTAGAAATATGTACTTTTTCAGAGGGTACTGCCAAGTTCCATTTCCAGTACCTTTATTTCTGAGAGTGTGCATGATAAACGCGCTACTTAAATACACACATTACATTACATTACAAACTTTTGTAGGGAATTTGCATGTGTAAAGAGAATTTATTGCAATTTATTAAACATTTACAATTTTCATGTGGTTCCAAATCTTTATGAACACAAGAGGTTTGGAAATCGGTGGACATTGACCTCATAGTTTGAAACAAATACTATTTAAGTCAATATACTCAGTTTTTAATGCTGACTAAATCATAACAAAATTTTCATTTTGGAGTGAACTCATTTTGTTACTGTATTATTATTATTGTTTTTGCATATCTGACCCAGTGCGATGTGATTGGTGAAGTGTTTGTCGAAAATGTAACAATCATGAGTTTGGTTATTCTTTTAGAAAAGTTGGAATGACACCATGTCCAATTATATGCACTTAGGATAATAGGAGCTGTATGTGTGTGCATACCTATGGCAAATAGCTGCAGGGAGCATTGTCAAGATGGCCGTTGAGTGAACTTGACTTTGTATGCGTGCAGATATAGATCTTAAGTAAATCACTCCATTAGTCACACTGTATACTATATGTTTGTTCCTCCGCTGTTATTTCCTGAAGTACTGACGCCTTCCACACAAGTATGACTCTTTACTTGGCATAATTCTTTTCATTCACTCATAATTGTTTTAATTGTTTTGTTTTGTATGTAAATCTGTTCTTTAAAATGCACGCGAAGTTAAAACTCTTGCTAAGTACTTACATATGCATTGAGAAAACGCTTTTATTTTCTATTTTAAATGACTCGTTAGATATTTGGTGCTGCAGTTAACATTAAGAAAAGGGCTGATATCATTACATTATCATTTACCTAATAGACTACTGTATTACCAATAGATTAGTGTTGATAGGTTTTATGAGGCCAAATAATTGCTTTGTCCTGAATGAATATTATGTTAAAGTCGTATAATATGGCATATCATTGTAAATTAGCTATATCAGAGAAAAATCTTATTTTCTAGAGCGAGCACAGGGCATATTGGGGGCATGGGCTGGTGATTTGTGGGCAATTATATTTTAAGGGCGTCTGCTTCATACTCGCCCCTCTCTGCATGTCCCTGCTCTGTCTCTGTGATGTGACTGTTGGTGCCTCAGGGCTGCCAGTACTTAAATAGGCGCTCAGAGGGTCCAGCTGCTCTCTGCCACGCTCCACTTCTCCCCAGATGGCTCCAAGACGTTTCCAGGGAGCCTCCAGAGGGCCACAGCCTGAGGAGGCAGCTTTGGAGTGGGCTCAATCTCTCCCTCTGCCTCACAAACAACCACCCTTCTCCCCTGGGCCTCCAGCCCGAAACGATGACTCAAGGGGCTCTCGGCGAAGCCACAGAACAACCCCTTTACACACGCCATGCAGACCCTCTTGGGAGAGATCGCCTGCCTGCTCTGTATCACTCGCCAGTGGGCCGATGGGAGTGGGCAGATGGCTGTCAGGCTGGAGCGTGGGCCACCGCCAGCGTTCACCAACCTCTCCTGAGAGCTGGGGATATAAGACAGCCAGAAGAACGAGTCTCTGACTTGCTTGAGACTCTGCAGAAGGGTTGGAAGCAAAGCACCTACTGTGTTACAGCTTGATTCTTAAATTTCTGCACAGTTTGTGTTGGTTCTGGCAGTGTGTGTGTGTGTGTGTGTGTTATGCATTACAGGGCGTTTCTAGTGCAGTAGATTTTATTGACGCAAACATTCACTTGGATTGTAACAGATCTATCACAACTGGAATATGTAATGGTTTAGTGAGTTTTGCTTGAGTATGTTGATTTGAAATAGATGGTTGAGTAATTTCAGACCATGAGGGAAAAGAATATTAATCGTATAAATACATACTTCCTTTTTCATTCTCAATTCTTTCCAAAATGTATGTGTTAGCTATAAAATCCCTTCTTCAATATGTGCATCTTATAAGCGTGTTTCTTCAACAAAGACATACTTAGTAATAACATCACTTATTTAGCTAAACTAAAATCTTTATTGAAATATTTCACCAATTATTTAACGGTCATCATAAAATATGCCACGTGGTGTCAGAATTGATGTTATCATCTAGTATGTAATAACAACTGGTTGCATATTTGAAGTGCTTAACATCTCTTGACTAGCACCCCCTTGCATGTGCTGCTTGTGCACTTCTTGAGATCAGGGAAGTGAGGTTAACAAGGAAAGTTCTCATTGACCTCTATTATACTCATTCCAATAAGTTGACTCCTATCTGGGTAACGGCACCATTGTATCCCCTCTGCTTTTACAATGACCCATTGGTTGAATTATTCAATGTAGGAAGGGTTTTATTTTATTTTTTGTTTTTATTTTATTTTTTGCACATCAGTACAAAATACACTGCTTTGGTAGTCATTGTTAATTTACAGCCAGTGGCCACAGCCATATTACCCTGCAGCGCAAGTTTGGTTACTCACTGAAGCTAAGCAGGGCTGACCCTGGTCACTCACTGAAAGTAAGCAGGGCTGAGGGGGAAAACTAGGAAGCTGTTGGAAGTGGTGTTAATGACACCAGCAGTCTGTGTGAGTCCTGATGCGCCAGTATAGTGAAGGGGACACTATACTGTGATTGCAGTCTTTCGGATGAGACGTTAAATCGAGGTCCTGACTCTCTGTGGTCAAAAAAAAATAATTAAAATCCCATGGCACTTCTCGTAAAGAGAGGTCCTGGCCAAATACCCTCCATCGGCCCTTACCCATCATGACCTCCTAATCATCCCCATGCACTGAACTGGCTCTATCACTGTCTCTTGACTCCACCAATAGCTGGTGTGTGGTGAGCGCACTGGTGCCAATGTTCTGTGGTTGCCGTCGCATCATCCAAGTGGATTCTGCACACTATTGGTGGTATAGAGACCCCCCCCCCCCCCACTCATATGGCCATAAACAATAAATGTGCTATATAAAAATACACATTACATCCTTTTTTCTGAATGTCAGTTGCTCTTTCCACCTTCTCGATAAGCCCATGCACATTATTAAAACAGCAAGCAATGAATGACCTGAAATCAACATGTAGTTTGACCAACAAAAATTTAGGAGTCAAATTTGCACACAAATCTGACACTGTCCTAACATTCACAAATATCTTGCAGGCTAAACCCGGCATTAAAATGACACACAGAGCAAGCCTTACCACACTTGGGGGTCTTTGGCAGTCAGTGATGGTGAAAAATCAGCACGTAGAAAGGTTAAGGGGCAGGAGAGCAGCTGTAGCTCCATCTTACCCCCTCTGTCCTGATCCTCAGCAGGTGGGGGTGACCCTGCCCTAGTCCTGTTACTGTTATCCCAGACCTGACAGGACACATACATCACAGCAGCGGGCCCCTAATGTGAAACACATTCTACCAGAGCCTGATCAAAGAGCGTCTGCTCCAACAACAAAGTGCCCCCTAATTCCATGTTTGGACCACATAATTGAAGAGTAATTATGGCTGACAAAACACTTCAGGTTTTTTTTTTTTTTTTTTTGCCCCTCCTTGTTTTATTTTCTATTTTCTCCCTCTCTCTAGCTCTAAGAGAAAAGCCAGATCAGGCATGTCATAAAGAGTTACAGGGGACCATGTGCTGAATTTGCAGGATGGAAATAGAGGTCAGGCTTTATTGGAAAAGAGTAAACGTGCACACACATCCATGCACCGCTTTACTCGGTGGCCTGGAATAACATAGCCAAACCACATAAGGAGTAGTAACACGATCCTATGACCCTCTCAAACAGACAGGGCTACTGTTTCTCTGAAGAGCCGCTGTTGTAACTCCTTTGCTAGCGGCTCTAAATGCTTGCCACAAAGGCCATGACATGCAAATTCTTTTCCAAAGCAAAGCAGGGTTTAGCTCGAGAAGAATTTGAGCAATAAATGTGGTGTTGATGGACAAGATTTAGAAGTTGGTTCACCATTTTTAAACTACTACCACAGCAGTCTCAGCCTCAGATATCACTCCCACAGACCATATCAGTGATCTACCCTGATGCATACTAAATACTGCTGAATTTCTTTGAAACAAAAGTTGTATTTTTTTGCCAAGTTGGCATTACCCCCTTATGGAAAGAGAAAGTTCAATTCAATTCATTTTTATTTATATTGCACTTTTACAATGTAGATTGTGTCAAAGCAGCTTAACATAAAACTGTGTCAGTCCAGTTTGCAGAGTTTAAGTTCAATTTAGTTCAGTTTGGTTAAGTTCAGTGTTGTTTAAATTTCACTGCTAAAAAGTCCAAACACTGAAGAGCAAATCCATCGATGCGCTTCTCCATAACTCCCAGACCAAGCAAGCCAGTGGTGACAGCGCCGAGGAAAAAACTTCACTAATTGACGAAGTAAAGGAAATAACCTAGAGTGAAACCAGGCATGACCATTTCTCCTGTTTCTGTTTATAATTGTGCTGCTTATCAACAACTAAAAGCAGTATGTGACATTCATAATGCCTTTCTTGCAACATTGTACAGAAAGCTTGCACAATGTTCTCAAGTAAATTGCACACTGGACTGTTATTGCAATTGTAACCCCTCAGGTTCTCTGACCTGGATTTAAATGAGTTATTCCTGCAAAGGAGACCAGTTCAATAAAAATGGTAGCGAAGTCTTCAGCTGCTTGTATATGCTGTTGCCCATGCACCTCTTGACATCAGGGAATTGATGTTTGCCAGTACAGCTCTAACTGGCCTCCTTTACACTCATTCCAACTCCCATCCGGGTCACGGCACGAATGCAACTCTACAGGTTCTGCATAAATCTGCTCTGAGCAGAACTTGAACCTGCAATTCTGACATCAACTCACTGTCTGTCACTAGTGCATTTGAAATCAAATATATACAACTCTTAGAACTTGAACCTGTTAGTGTAGCCCTGCCGGCCCTACACCACTCAATCCACTCTAAGCTGGGATCGAACCAGCGACCTTCCGCATGGGAGTCGGTTGCTCTACCAAGGAGTCTAAAGACCATGGCCTCTAGTCTTTGTCGCTAGAGCACGTTCTAGAGGTCAGAGGGGTGAGATTTACCAGCACAGCATTTCACTAGCTGGCCTCTGCTATACTGCACCTCATGAAGATCATGAAAATGAGGTTTTCCTGCACAGCTCTTACTAGCTGGCCTGTGTTGCATCAGAATACTTGCACCTTTGAAACCCAGTGTCTAAAGAACACTTTCTCTTTATCAGATCAATATGATAACAAGAGTTCTGGGGTTAGTCTTGAGATATGAACATTTCATCTTACTCCAGTTTACTCAGTAAGAGCTTACAGGGATGACTGGCCAACATCCAACAGCAGTTCTTTGATTCACTTTGGGATTATTACAGTGATGTTTACATCTTTCGTTATCATGTTAAGAAACAGAACTTTAAAGCCAAGCAAACTAACCCAAAGGGAAGGAGGGATTGTGGAGCACACTAATCGCAAGCAGGTGCTGCGATACGGGTGAAGGTTTGTCTTTGTAGCTTTTGGATCAGGTTCCAGTGCGAGCGTGCGGTGCTAGCTTGAGATAATGCCTACGGCCAGTTTCTAGACAGGAAAAGCACAGGAACACGTCTTTGATTGTGTTTGTTTCCCTCGTCCTGCTCTGTAGTTTTAATGGGCTGAGCAGAGAGACTGATGTTGGCAGGGGCTTTGCTTTACTGCTCTCATCTCTCCATCTCTTAATTAGGCTTATCTGCTCAGTCCTGGTGCCAGGCGGAAGTTCGCTCTTTTTTGAAGTGCAATAGGCCGGGCCTTTCAGCTGTTGTTTTGAGGTCAGATGACGGCACAGGGCCAAGCAGGGGGGTACAACCCCTCTTCTAATTGTAGAGATTACGATCAGAGAGGTCGGACTCATATGGAGTTCTAGAGCCATTTTTAGAATACTCAATCAGTTTAGAATTTCTAGAACAAAGAGGCCACATACATACCATATTATTTCAGGGATGACAACCACAGCTGTAAGGTCCCTAAATTATTATTTTGTGTGTGCACGGAATAGGATTGCATTGTATGATATGGTAGCTATTATCGATAATTATTGAATATTTTAACAATACATTTAGGGATATTTACTTTATTTTAATTACCAACATTACCAAAGTAAATAGTTTTAATAGTCAAAACCAAAAATATTTTAACAAAATATATGATATTTTTATAATATAACAAACATACATGTTAAAGTGACTCTTAAACTTGATAAATAAAAATGTTACAAAGTGTGTGCAATGGTAAAGGCAGATCAACATCTGTAAGGCGTAAATGATATTAATACAGCAAACCTCAAACTCTGCGAACAAAACTAATTATGATGATCAAATCTGAGCTTTCAAGTAAAGGAACCAACCATCATTATGCAAATACATACTGCAACAGTACAAATTGTGAAGTTGGATGACTACATTACCACTATGCTAAAAAGTCTTTCAGATGGGGTGCTAGTGGCGGGGATGCACAAGAAAAAAAACCAAAAAGCCACTCTGGCGACATCCTTACATCCTTTTTATAATTCACAATCTTACTGCTGCTCATTTTCGCGTGTGTTGTTATTCTTACCTAAAGTAAAAGGGATGTTCAGTCAATAAATATTGATACTGATTTTATCAACCAGTCGTAGTAGCTATAGAAATCCTTCCTGAACTAAGCAATATTACAGTGACCAAAATTGTTTTGATTTGTCGTAATTTTTTATTTATGTTTGTAAGGCTGCTTCACGTACAGTACTCGTATGGAGTTAATAAAGTGGGTATATTTGGTTTATGTCTTTTCCCTTGATAAATAGTTTGGAATAAGGTTATAATGGATTGTTCTTTTTTGGTTTCCATTCTAGGAAAATCTAGCTTTTGATCTTCAATAGGCATATGGTTCGCCAGTAACAACAACTAGTTTTACATTTCAATTATGCATGCACTACATTGAGGTTATATAAACAGGTGTCCCTACCTGTATTTTCAATGAGTTAATTCAGTTGCTTAATGTGGTTGCCACTCCTGTTAATTACAGTACTCTGTGTTACAAAACAATCATACCGTGAAGCTTAAATTCTCTTTTACTATTTAAGATAATGTAGTTGCTCAAAGGAACTTTGGTATTGAATACATTTTTTTAATTTAATGGTTAACAACATTAAATCACTTTTGACATTGTTATTGAACAGAATGTTAATACAGATGCATCCTTATAAAATGCCCGATAGCTAGTTTTCCCTCCCCTTTTTCTGTTGAATATTGACTTCTTTACTTAAAGCATTGCCATCAAAATTAAAACCAAACAATAAAGCAGCAACTGCAGTGATGTTTTTTTGGCTGCCAATTATTAGAAATAATTTTTTCATCACCCTCTGAACTGCACATCAGACAGACACCTTTTCTGTTTTTATTTTGATTTTCAGCGAGGGCTGTATGTGTGAGATCACTTCTCAGGGGTGTGATTGCGATACGCGCTGCCGCCACCTTTGGTGCAAATCCACACTTCTGGGGTGCGTGTGCATGTCAGATGGCTCTGCTTCACACCCGCTGCCTAGTGCTCCCCTCCGCCACTTAGCATGCTAATTAATCCCAGTGACAGCCATTCGTGTCATTCACCCCTTGCTCCCTATGGTGCGGATGCCAAGGCAACACTCCCACAGGACCCATCCTGAATTAGATGGGCTGTTTTTTTTTTTTTTTTTTGAGGAAGCCCTAATATCCACCTTTCCACATGTGATTACTACGCTTCTAATTATGGCTTGCACTTCCTGTTTGGAGAATATATATATATATATATATATATATATATATATATATATATATATATATATATATATATATATATATATATATATATATATATATATATGAGTAATATATACACAACAGCATAATGTTATTTTCATGATAAAACATTCTTAAAAATAAATCACAAAGCCAAGTTTTCACTATTCACTATTGCAGTGAAAAAACTTGTTTTAGTGTTTGGGGTTATTTGCCGTCTACTGAAAGAAATTTGTAAATTCTAATAAGTTTGCTTTTAATATTCAATGACTGACAATGATGACAATCATGACTTGTGAATAGATAATGCCACCTTATTGTACCCATTTAAAAAAATACTATAATAATAACTCATGCATAGTACCATGGGGAAAAGGTACATACTCTAGGATTACAATCCCAGTCTCAATCTTTATTTTCATTGCTTGAGTTTCTGGGAGTTGCAGGAATGGAGGTGGGGGCAATATGTTATTATTACTGTATTTGAAAAAAAAACTGACATAAACAAGTGTGTATGAGAGAGAAATAGTGTGTTTATTAAGCCTCCTGGGAAGGAAGGGAGGTGAAGACTGTAAATAATTAGTGCCGGAGTGCCGGAGTTGCCCGTTTGATCTCTCCGATGGAAAAGCAAATGTAATTTAGCGCGCCGCGAGTAATTTAACAGTTAGCATGAGTTCCTTTTAATTTCATTTTGCTCAGCATCACTCTCTCAAATTAAATATTTTTTGTTGTTTACAAAGCAGATCCTTGGCAGCTCGGCAGGGCCGCCAAGTCGAGAAACGAGGCGTTTTTCCGCTGCTGTTTATTCATCTAGGCTTGTTTGCATGTTGAGAAGTGTTTATGTTGATTGTAAGAGAACAATTGGATCAAGCATGTCTGGAAAAATTAATTCATGACTAATGATAATGGCACTAGAACTAAAGCTGTTTGGCACTTGGAAGATGCAAATATTTAGAGTTTTGCCCCATCCAGCACATCTGTTCTGTGTTTACTGGCAGAACAAATAGTTTGTTTGTACATATTGAAATGTTTCAAATCAGTTTGCAATCATTATATAAATCTTATAATTATTTTTCAGCAGTATACAGTAGGTTCAAAGACATGGAACCTACATCAAATTACAAAGGGATCCAATTAAATGAATTGCATATAAAGTCTAGGTTTTTTAATAACTTTTGTGAACATGACATTAAAATAAGGTTGAAAACAATGTTCCATTTACATGCAGAGTTCAGATGCAAAAACCTCTAAACGCCAGCCGAAATTTTCTTCTAAAATAAGCATTTTTACCAGGCTCCTATGTGTAGGTTGAGAAATTTTCACTTTTATGGCAAAAATAAGTTATTTTCATGGTCTTTAAAGTGAAATAACTCGATATAAACATAGAAGGCTGAGAATGCTCATTTGCCATATAAATTTCAGATGGCACTTGCATCTAAACGTTTCAGATGTATTAAATAAAGGCATACTCATTCTGACCTGTGTTAAGAATAAGTGTTCATCACAAGTGAGTCTTTTAATTGCTTGATTTACATATGCTGGACAAGAGTTTTTGCTATATAAACTAATATATTTTACTATATAAACTAAATATAATAACTAAATATATTGTTGGGACATGTTAGATCTTACCGCATTGAATCGCTCATAGACCGATAGAGATGGAGTAAAGATTGTTTGTGTGCGTGTCATGACAAGGGCATATCTAATAGCTCATAGTAACATGCTAGCTACCTCTTCACAAATATTTTTCAGCATATTCATGAGGTTGATCTCCATCAGCTCTCAGGTAAAGAACACGTTGGTTTCCTTGAGATTAAACCAAGGAGACAGAAGGAAGCTCTGTCGCTTAGTCCCCACTAATGTTTGGCAGAAGCGCAATCATTTCGAAATGTGATCAAAAGTGACTGGAACTACCTGTGCATTAAACTATTTTATTTCACACCTTCCTAGTGAGCAGAATTACACATTTTAACAGACCTTAAAATAGGCACAGAATAATTGATGATAGGCTGTTAAATTCTTAGATATATATATTGCACAGCTAAGGTGGTGTTGTTGCTATGACTTTGTAATAATTCAAAGGACCAGACCAGATTATTCATTGCATACTATGGTGAAATGGTTAAACAGATATTTGTCCTCAAACAGCTCCTGTGTGTAGCATTATTATCTTATGCATCTAATAATTGTTTGTTTGTTTTGTTTCTTGTCTGTTGTAGGCTGTGAAATACCTGAAATCATTCAGCCTAGAGATAATGTATTGATCTGTAATGCTGTGAAGACCTGCATGGAACTACTTTAGCTGTTTGGTCCCCTAAACAAATTAATTCCACACCTTAGAATATTCATCAGTCAAATAGAATTAAGAATTCAACAACCCTGTAGTGTAAATATAGTTATACTCTGCTTTTACTCTGTTATATATATGTATATTATTCATTTATCATGTGTGTGTGTGTCTGTCTGTGTGGCTGTGTGTGTGTAATTGCATTGAGCAATACACCATGAGGCTTCGCTGGGTTTATCTCAGCTTGTCAGGGAATTGCCAATTAATTGCTGAAGGTGCCTATGGCTAGCAGAGCCTCTGTGTGTGTCTGTGTGTTTGGAAAAGCATCCCCTGGAACAGGAGTGTTATCAAAGTGAGAGTGGGCCACTGGCGCTGTTTGAGTCAGTCTTATCAGCTCTGTCCGTGTGTGTGGGTGTGTGAGTCTCCATCCTCCTGCTGTCGGCCTTATTGCTCTGGCCTCTACTTAATGCATCTGCTCAACACTTACTGCATTGTTGTGTTTTTCAGCAGCATGGTGAATTGCAAGTAATCGGATAGATCTTGGATATAATAACATGTACTCTTATTACTTTTATTAGGGATTATATTTATTTCATGGATTAATCACATTTTTATTACCAGTGTTTGAACTGCTTCTGAGAATAACCTAAATTACAAAAAATTGCTGACTTTCTTGGCTGTTTATAAAAGAGTTTTGTCTAAGGTTGTATATGACTGACTTTTATGACTGGATGTGACATTTACACCCATTCACATGAGCCTCTCTTTCATTCTGTGACACATAAAGCACATGCTTATAAAATGTTGCATATAGTTTAGTTTTGTTTGTTTTATTTTATTTTGCACAGCGACAATACACAACATTAAATTGGACTTGTACAATAATATTTAAGAAGCATGCTGTCAGGTTATAGCAAAGAATGCTTTTCCACCTGTAGTATAGTGTCAAAAATAGCTGTAATATACTGTACAGGAATGTCAACATGGGACATGCAATAAAAGAGGATAAGCTCAAAATACGTTCACAAAACCTTATCTACATACACTACCTGATAAATAGTCTCGCCTATACAAGTTTTAGGAACAAAAAATAATAACTTGACTTCCAATTATTCATTTAGTATCAGAAGTGGCTTATATGAAAGACAAAGGCCTCTAGATTACGCTTTTTTTACCAAAATAAAATATGATCATGCTTATTTTTTTATTATTTAATTAAAATGGAATTGCAAAGAAACGGTTCTTGCAGGATTCCCAGATTTCATCAAGATTCTTTGGGTTCACCTTTAATGCCTCCTCCTTCATCTTACCCCAGACATTACCCCTCAAATATCTTGATACCTCAGGCTGTTGATGTTGCCATCCACTCTGCATATCTTCTGCACGTCCCCATTCCATGACTTTGCTTAGAAAAAGGTCTTGTCACTTAACAGACAAAATGTACAGTATAGAATATAAAGTCATTGTTGCAGTCTTAAAAAATAATAAATTTATATATATATATATATATATATATATATATATATATATATATATATATATATATATATATATATATATATATATATATATTATAATAAAAATTATATATATATATATATATATATATATATATATATATATATATGTATATATATATATATATATATATATATATATATATATTATAATAAAAATTATATATATATATATATATATATATATATATATATATATATATATATATATGTATATATATATATATATATATATATATATATATATATATATATATATATATATATATATATATATATATATATATATATATATATATATTCAAAACCATTAACCAGTAGTATATACAGTTGGAGTCAGAATTATTAGCCCCCCTCAATCATTAGCCCCCTTGTTTATTTTTCCCCCAATCTCTGTTTTATGGAGAGACATTTCTAAACATAATTGTTTTAATAACTCATTTCTAATAACTAATTTATTTGATATTTGCCATGATGACGGTAAGTAATATTTACCTACATATTTTATACAACTTTTAGACACTTCTATACACCTTAAGGTGACATTTAAAGGCTTAACTAGGATAATTAGGTCAATTAGGTTAACTAGGTTAACTAGGTTAAGATAATTAGACAAGTCATTGTATTACGATGGTTTGTTCAGTAGTCTATAGAAAAAAAAATAGCTCAAAGGAACTAATAATTTTGACCTTAAAGTGGTTTTTAAAAAATAAAAAAATGCTTTTAGTCTAACCCGAAATACAACAAATAAGACTTTATCCAAAAGAAAAAATATTATCAGGCATACTGTGAAAATGTTCTTGCTCTGTTAAACATAATTCGAAAAATATTTAAAATAGACAGAAAAATTCAAAAGGGGGCTAATAATTCTGACTTCAACCGTATAAATGTTTGAACCAAAATGAAACACTTTAGACATTTAAGAACTATACTAGCTTTATAGACTAGAGGTAAAGGCATAATCATGTCATCAAAAAAGTCTATGAACGGGTGAATGGAGCTCTGTTAGTGATAAATGGCTGATGTGGTGCAGCATTTGAGATGGATGGTAGTCAGACAGAGACCGAGGATGATGGAAGTGTGCAGCAGAATGAATATTAATGGTGGACGCCAGGGCCAGAGCTAATGATGAGGAAAATTCCCTAATAAAAACTTGATGTGATGGGCAACGACCCGCAGGGTCACCAGAGAGACCTAGAGTTAATAGTGTGCCGTCAGGTGTGCGGAGCAAAGTGATTAGAGCCACACATCCATTCATCCTGGAGAAAGTGAGGTAAACCTGGAGAAATAGAGAGGAAGAGAGATGCTGCGGTTACAGAGCATGATGAAGAGATTTATACAGAAATACTGTTCTGTCATTAGCTGTTTCCAACCAAAGATGCAAATCAGTTTTATGCGCAGAGCTGGAATATCACATAAAACATTTGCAAATAAAGCACAATTTTCATCCAGTGAGACAAAGAGAACAAATTAACTGACAAAGAATGGAATTTGCTGTGGCAGGAGAAGCCACTGTTGGCCTTTTTACTTATAAAATAAATTACTTGCGCCACAGAATATGAAGACGAAATGCAATGAATGTGCGGTGGCTTTTGGAGGCATGAGACCCCTCTTTTGGAGTGCAGCTGCTCAAGACAGTTCTGGGAGATTATAATGCTGAATCACTTTATAGATTGGCTTTGGCTGTGGGATTTTAGAACGTTTCATATGGTTTATAATGTGGTTGTTCCACTGATTTGTCCATTAATGCCGTCCCATTGCGCCTACTTTTGTCATTTCTAAAATGTATTCCATTGTAGTTTACACACATTTTATTTTTTCTAATTTCTATTAAGCAATTTTTATGTTCATTCATTCATTTTCTTGTCGGCTTAGTCCCTTTATTAATCTGGGGTCGCCACAGCGGAATGAACCGCCAACCTATCCAGCACGTTCTTACGCAGCGGATGCCCATCCAGCTGCAACCCATCTCTGGGAAACATCCACACACACATTCACACACACACTCATACACTACGGACAATTTAGCCTACCCAATTCACCTGTACCGCATGTCTTTGGACTGTGGGGGAAAACGAAATGAAAACCGGAATGAAAAGCCAACTGAGCCGAGCCGAGGTTCGAACCAGCAACCTTCTTGCTGTGAGGCGACACCACTATCTACTGTGCCACTGCGATGCCACGATTTTTATGTGAGGTGAAAGGAAATATAGCTATCATGATTATCCAATTCAATTCACTTTAATTTAAATGACCCAGTAATGAAGTCACCAAGGCTGCATTTATCTGATCAAAAAACAATAAAGCTGTAATATTACGAATGACACATGATCCATAGCATATCATTGCAATATGTTGATTTGCTGTGATCAATTATTATCAGTATATAGTCATTAATAAAATAATTAATTTTTTGATGATCCAAGTTGAAAACCGTTTTGTTTCTTCTTTATAGATTTGTTAAAACTGTGATACACTTCACTTGTAGGATTCTCTTGATGATTTTTTTAAATAACAGCATTTGTTTGAAATATTCTATATATTACTATAATGTTCTACACTATTATATACTCTAATATTAAAGTTTAATGTTCTTAATGTGAAATTTTTTTCTTTGGAATAGTACTGTATCAGCGTTTTCACAAAAATATGAAGCATGATCAACAGTTTTTAACACTTATATTAATAAAACATTTGGTAACAATGTTCCATTTGATTATTAGTAGACTGTCTGCTTAATATCTGCTGATACTTCTCCTTCAACAGACATTTACTGACTATAAGAAACTTAGCAAATACATCTCAACGTACACGAGGGGTGTCCATACTCGGTCCTGGAGGGCCAGTGTCCTGCAGATTTTAACTCCAACTTGCCTCAACACACCTACAAGGATGTTTCTCGAAAGCCTAGTAAGTGCTTGATTAGCTAGCCCAGATGTGTCTGATTGTAGTTGGAACTCAACTTTGCAGGACACCGGCCCTCTAGGACCGAGTTTGGACATACCTGACTTACACTAACTCTAACCTTAACCATTACCCCAACCTAACAGTCTACTTATAATCTAATGAGAATTAGTTGACATGTAGATGGATTGTAACAAACATATTATCAAAATCAAAGTGTGACCAACCATTTCTTGAGCAACATATTATAATAATTTCATAAGGATCACATGACACTGAATACGGCAGTAATATGTGGAAAATTCAACTTTGAATCACAGCAATAAAAACTATTTAAAACTGTCTTCAATTATCTTTAATCTTCAATTTTTTTCTTAACTGTATCTTTGATCAAACGAATGCCACTTTTCTGAGTAGAATAGACGTCTTTTAAAGACATTTTAAAGAGTTTTCCCAAATATTTGACCAGCAGTAAACCTGTAGGCCTTGTGCTGTGGGCATATTCATTTATATCATAACTGCGTACATTCATCCATGTTTTTCCACTCGACTGCTCTTTTCCAGAGGGTACGAGAATAGGAAGAACAAAGATGGCATCTGGCATCAGAGCAAATGTCAGCTGTGCATGCAATAATTAAAATGCAAACAAAGTGGACTGTTCCCCAGAGAGGAGCCATAATGGTACAAACAATGCAATCTGATGTATTTAATTGTCTGAGAATCTTTCCATTAATCTTTGATTAAGCCGGCAACTGTTTGCTGCCTAACCTTCTACAGCACTGACGGCCTGTGGGACTGAACTACACACTCACTGTTTGCTTGTTTATTAGCTGAAGAAGAGTGCCTTGCATCTTCAAATAGACCTTCAGTCAGCAAGGAAGCCATTTTTAATTTGACATGAGCAAAAATGAGGCGTTAAGGGACAGAAGAGCAGTTCATTCAGTCTTGTGCTGTTGTGTTGATTGTTGACTAAATATATTTGGTATGATACGAGACTTCCTGTTTTGGTGTCTGCATCATTTTACATTTTTAAAAGTGTCAAATTTAGGAAGGAAATTGTATTATTGCCTCTCTGGATATACCACTAACTGTACTCATCAAAAAAAAAAAAAAATCACTAATACTATCCTTCTTAGACTTTACAGACCTGAAACTTGCCTATAGCACTTATTCATTGTTGCTCTTATAGTTGTGTAAATTGCTTCCTTGTCCTCATTTGTAAGTCGCTTTGGATAAAAGTGTATGCTAAATGACTAAATGTAAATGTAAATGTAAATGAATAACATGTCAATATGTGTAAAATACTGTTGTCATTCAGATTATTAGATGTACAGTATTAAGAAATAAATATACTAGGATCATAGGTAAATACACTACCTGACAATAGTCTTGTCGCCTTTTAGTTTTAGGATCAACAAATAATAACTTGATTTCTAGTTGATCATTTGGTTTCAGAAGTGGCTTATATGAGAGGTAAAGGCCTCTAGATTACGCTTATTTTACCAAAATAAAATAAGATAATTATAAAAATAAGAGAATTTGCCCTTTCCTGTGATTTGTTATGTAACGGGCAGCACAAATATCTTGATACCTCAGGTTGTTGATGATGCCATCAACTCTGCAGAACTCTCGCACAAGCCCATACTAAATGTAACCCAAAAACCATGATTTTTCCTTTATCAAACTTGACTGATTTCTTTTACAATATTGAGTCTATGCGGGTTCCAGTAGGTCTTCTTTAGTATTTGTGATGATTGGGATGCAGTTCAACTGATCAACTTAAAGTTAAGTTATTATTTGTTGCTCTTACAACTGGGACTGACGACAACACTTTTGTCAGATAGTGTATATGAAGGAATAGGTTTTGAATAGTGATGCAATGAATTACATTTTAAATAATTTAAAATGTATTACTGAACAAAATTTTTGTGGTTTAATGAATGCTGATGAAGTATAAAATTCAGTATTTTTTTTCCTTGACCGTCCCATTTTTGTTTGTCAAATTAAATGTTTTCTGTTCTAAAGTCTACTGATGCATATTTACAGACATTTTAGGCATGTTTATTTATAATATTTGTAAGTGGACATTCTATTTTATTTTTATTTTATTTTGTATTTTATCTATTTACCTGTACATACTACTTTTGAAAAATGATTGGTTAATATGAGTTAAATTTATTAAAATTACTATAGTTTCCAAATAATAAATAAATAAATGAATAAAAAAATTAATTAATTAATTAAACCATTTTCACTCATCATATCAAAGATTTTATTGGCTGGAATAAGCAATTATAATTTTTTTTTTAAGTAAAATAAAATTTAATAAAAAATTTTTTTAAATAATAATAATAAAAACAACAATAATTATTAAAATGTTTAATACTATAACTGTCTCAAATACCCAAATGTAGTGCATATAAATGCACTGAACAAAAATAAATAAATGGATAAACAGGCGAAACAGCGACTTAGTGGTTAGCACTGTCAACTAAAAAGGTTGCTTGTTCAAGTCTTTGCTGTTGGCGTTTCTGTGTGGAGTTTGCATGTTCTCCCCCTGTTGGCGTGGGTGCTCCGGTTTTCCCCACAGTCCAAAGACATGCACTATAGGTGAATTGAACAATCAAAATTGACAGTAGTGTGTGTGTGTGTGTGTGTGTGTGTGTGTGTGTGTGTGTGTGTGTGTGTGTGTGCGTGTGTGTGTGTGTGTGTGTGTGTGTGTCTGCTGTGTAAAACATATGCTAGAATAGTTTGCAGTTCATACCGCTGTGGTGACCCCTGATAAATCAGAGACTAAGCCAAAGGAAAATAAATGAATAATTATAAACATATATAAATACATATTTTTTTCCTTAATTTATCATAATTAATGCGTTTTATTCAGTTTGATTTTACTCTGTTCAGTTTGCAATATAAAACTTTTTTTTTTTGATGATACTGAGTTTATGGGACATATGATTTCATCTTGCATCTCTTTTTTTTCTCCTCTTCACACACACACACAGACACACACACACACAGACGCACACACTCTCTCTGCGTTTCCCCCTCTCCTCCTGCTCTCACTTGTGGCTGGCAGGCTGGGTGACAATGCCACCCTTGGTTGATCAGCTAAGCGCGTTGCCCCGTGGCACCATCTGTCTGTGCCAAGCTCCACCTCGGGGCGCCATCTCACATCTGTCAGCCCGAGCAGCTTAGCTGACAAGTTATTTTAAAGGTAGACGTTCCCTCCAGATACTCAGACGCATTTACATACATGCATACAGGCAGAACACACACACACACACATTTCTTATGCCCGCTAACCTTTTCCCTTTTTTTGGCTCGGCATCACAGCGAGTGTGTGTGGCTGATATATGTCTAAGAATGGATCTTAATACTTGAGATTCTGCTTCTTATCTTCTTTTTTTTCTTATATGCCAGTATTTTTTTGCAATCACTCTTTTCTTGGCTGTGAGTCATTGGGTGTTCTTCTTCACACAGGTGCTATTTTAAAAATACTGCAACAGCAAGACTGCAGTAAAATGCTCTCTGTCATGAATTTTTTGAGCAGCCTACATAGGCAGCAGCAACTCTGCGACACAAAGATAAAACTTACCATTGATTCGAATAGGTTTGGTGTTAGCATGTTGCTAAGCTACAGACAAAGTACTTTAGTAAGCATAAACATAATGATTGGGTAAATATATATCAAATAAAAATCAAATGTCTTGTTAGAAATATTCTTAGAAAAAATTAAATGGTGACACTGTATTATAATTTGATCAATTATTATAATGTATAGCATGATTTTTTATAGATTTTAAAATCATACTATCAATTATTAGATCGAGTTTGTTGTTATGCTCTAAAGTTAAAGGTTTCAGAAATAAGATAATTATTTTTTAGGTGTATTAAGGTTTCATTAAGTGATGATAAAAATAGTGGTTAATAATTATTCATCATCATCATCATAATTATTAATATAATTATTATTATATTATAATCACATTATATGATAATATATACACTTATAATAACTTATTATTATCAACAATTGTTAGTAATATAAATTATTATTATTATTATTACTGTTGTTATTGCTGTTGTTGTTATTGTTATTATTATCAGTATTATTTTCAAAAACGATTATCATTATTATTGTAGTTGTTGTTGTTATAATAACCCTATAATATTAATAGTAATTCTTTTAGTAGTAGTAGTACTTTTATTATTATTACTACTACTACTATTAATAATAATATAAATGCAATTATAATTCCATTTAAAACCAAAAAGATATTATAATTATGCATAATAAAATAAAATACAATATATTAATCTAGATTTGAATTAAAATAATAATAATAATAATTATTATTATTATTATGATTATTATTATTATCATTATTTTGATTATTATTATTATTTTTTTTATTATTATTATTATTATTATTAGTGATAATAATAATAATAATAATTATTATTATTATTAATATTAATATTATTTTTATTTTTATTATTTTAGCAATAGTAGTAGTAGTAGTTTTATTATTATTATTACTACTACTATTATTAATAATAATATAAATGCTATTAAAATTCCATTTAGAACCAATATTATAATTATGTATTATAAAATAAAATACAATGTATATATCTAGATTTTAATGTTTGCATGGTGCTACAGTAAGCTACAGGCAATGTAATAAGCATAAAAAATATTGGCTGAAATTCAAATGTTGTTTAAAATGAACTAATATTTTAAGATTCATTCATTCATTCATTTTCTTTTCAGCTTAGTCCCATTATTAATCTGGGGTCACCACAGCGGAATGAATCGCCAACTTATCCAGCATTTGTTTTACGCAGCGGTACCCTTCCAACTGCAACCCATCTCTGGGAAACATCCATACACACTCAATCACACTCACACACTATGGACAATTTAGCCTACCAAATTCACCTGTACCGCATGTCTTTGGACTGTTGGGTAAACCGGGGCACCCGGAGAAAACCCACGCGAACGCAGGGAGAACATGGAAACCCCACACAGAAACATATTGTAAGATACTAAATAATAACATTATATAACTCTACATAAAATATGTTCACTTTTTTCCATTTAAGTATTAATTTAAAGGCTGGGAAAATAGTAAAGAGACACAATAAGTGTATTTTCTCCTTTTTTTCAAATTAATTATACTCAAATAATCCTTTATTTACCACTAATCCCTTAGCCCCACATTTTAGTGCAGTCATAGCCAACTATTTCCTTGATTTGTTTTTTATTCATCCAGTGCAGTGCATCATAAAATTGCCAATTTCGTGAGGGATATTTGCAACATTCCCTTTTTGTGTTCAAACCCCTTCTATGATGACTTAAACTGCAGAATTTTGCAACAGAACTCCAGTATTTGCTCTCTCCTCCAATTCAGAGCTCATGATCTGGAGAAAGTGTCACATTGGGGAGGAAATTGCTTGCAGATGTTGGTGAGGTGTTTTTGGGGGGGAAAGGCTGAGACTGGGCGATTAGACTGGAGGTTATTAGCCCAGGCTGCAGAGGAAAGGTAGAGGCAGAGTACTTGACTTGTGAAGGAGATGTTTTTCCTGTATTTTGGCCTTTCTAGCTGTCACATTTCCCTCCTTTTTGTTCATCCGCTCCTCCATCCAGCCCTACTTCTAGATAAGAGCTGGACGTCCCACAGTTGCTGTGTGAATTAGTCTCTGAATGTCATCAGGTCTGGATCCTGGCACTCTTAATGGCCTTAAAGCGGTCAAAGGTGTCGAGATACATTTCCTTCTCCTGACATGAGTTTTTTCTGCTGAGCGAGGTTGGGTTTCACTGGAGTTTAATGGTAAAGGTTTGTGGGGAATGCATAGTTGGGGTCACAGGGTGGATGATTAGCAGGCATGTACTTTATATCACCCTCCCATGTCTGCATTTATGCTCTGTCTGGATTAGCTTTGGTTGGACGTTTGAACTTCAAGTTACTTCAAAATTGAGTAAATAGTGTAGAGCAGCATTGGCTTCTGTGTTCAGTTTGGTGGGTTTAAATAGTGTGTTTGTGAGCTTCTTACATTATTTAGATATCTGTTTATTCATAGCTTTTTAAATGCTTTGTTGGAGAATTACATTTGTATTATAACTATATATATACATTTTTTCATATTATTCAGATAGTTCTTAGTTATTAGTTTAGGTCCACAAATATTTGGACATTGACACAATTCTAACATTGTTGGCTCTATACACCAACACAATAGATTTGGAAACAAACAACATGCGCTTTAACTGCAGATTGACAGCTTTGTTTGGGGGTATTTACATCCAAATCAGGTGAACGCTGTAGAAATTACAACAGTTTGCATATGTGCCTCCCACTTGTTAAGGGTCCAAAATATATTTGGACAATTGGCTTCTAAGCTGTTCCTTGTCCAGGTGTGTGTTATTCCTTCATTATCCCAAATTCAATGATCAGATAGAAGGTTGCATTTGCACTTGCATTTCAAGTGTGGTACTTGCTTTTGGAATATGTTAATGTCAACTCTCAAGATGAGATCCTAAGAGCTGTCACTGTCAGTCAAGCAAGCCATCATTAGGCTAAAAAAAACAAGACAAATCCATCAGAGAGATAGCAAATCTGGCCAAAACAACTGATTGGAACATTCTTAAAAATGCCCCAAGAACAAGCTGGAACTGAAGACAGAGCGTCACCAGGGATGAAACCCAGCGTCTGGTGATGTCTATGCGTTCTAGACTTCAAGCTGCAATCGCCTGCAAAGGATTTGCAAACAAGTATTAAAAGTTGAAAGTTAATTTATGATATTTTTTGTCAAATTACTTTTGGACCCTTAATAAATGGAAGGTACATATGCAAAATGTTGTAATTCTTACAGCGTTCACCTGATTTGGATACCCTCAAATTAAAGCTGACAGTCTGCAGTTAAAGCACAAATTGTTTGTTTCATTTTAAATTCATTGTGTTGGTTTACAGAGCAAAAAATGTTCAAATTGTGTCAATGTCTAAATATTTATGGGCCTAACTGTATATCCTATATCCTATACACACACACACACACACACACACACACACACACACATATATATATATACTGTCAAGCTCAAAATTATCATACCCCAGGGGTATGAAAAATTTTGGGGTATAACTAATTTCTCTGGGGTATGAATAATTTCAGGCTTGACTGTATATATGAATGTATATGCATGCATGTATGTATCTGGGTTTGTTTCTTATTTGATGTGATCCTATATTTACTGGTATACAATGTCCTCATTCAGGTACTATGAGAAGTGGTGAGTTCAACAGATCACGCCATATATATCTAGAAATAAAGTCTTCTGTCAAATTTATGAGGCCCCTCTATTCCTGCATCCTCGCCGTAAGCTTACAATTTCACATCTGAGTGAGTTTTGGGGCACATAATAACTGCACGATCGTCACAAGAGTACTGCTAGAGAGAGAAATCCCTTCCTTCTTATTACTTCAGCTTCACAGTTTGCATTTATAAATAAGTTCAGTAGGCAGTTTAGGAGGAATCTCCACACTTTTATTATTAATACCTTTTACAATGTCACCTTCACATTCGCAGGCTCAGCATGGCACCACATGCTCTGGAAAAAGGTGATGGTTTTTGACTTGAACAAAGCGATGGATTCAGTCACACAGCACAAAAGCTTCCGTAAAATATCTTGTCTCTCTGCGGCCCACAGTATGCAAAGCTTCACTCTCAGCAGAAAGCACAAGGCACGCCGCCATTTTCTCCTCAGAGCGTCTGACTCTCAGCTCAGCGCTGGCTAGGCCTGTTTTTGCTTCCTCTCTCTCTCTTTCTCTTTCCCTCCATCTTTCTGAACACACACACACACACACCCCTACTGCAGAGCACAGAGTGGGAGCTCCAGGCCTTGATTTGCCAACACATTTCCAATGATTAAAACGTAATTAGCGCTAGCGAGCGCCTCCTCCCTGGCTAATTTCACTGCACGCTGTGACAGGCAGGCGGCCGGCGGCGTTGCGGCCCCAGTGGCAGATGGAGAAGCAGGCAGCAGGAGGGGAAAAACCATTTTGCCGCGCCATGGTTTGCATCAGAAAACCATCAGGACGCACAGCTTTTTCAGTGGGAGGCAGAGAGAGAGAGAGAGGGAACGAGGAGGGAGGGAGGAGGGGCACAGAGCTCTTCGTGGCAGCGCATCAAATTGGCACCGTCAGAGCTGACCCTGCCAATAGATGCCATTCTTCAAGCTGTCCCCCACTGCCACCCACCACAGCCCGCAGGCAGAGCGACAGGCGCAGGGTGAAAATAGTCAAGGAAAGAGGAGAAGGAGGAGGGAAAGAAAGAGCGTACCAACCTATCCCCAACCTTCCGGACCCCTGCTGCCTCTGTAATCAAGCTCAGATCAGTCTCAATTAATTTCAGCGTTCGTCGACAGCGCCAATTACAACACAACGGCAAATAGACCATGAAATGAAACGTCCAACACTTTGCGTCCTAACTTGACATTTTGACTGCGGTTTTACATCATCGGCTGCTAAATAAGAGCAGATCTCTTCATGCGCAGTTTGCAAGAATATTTTCTGAAGCATATTTTCGGAGTGTTTGCTGTGTTTGGCTCATGGCGGTGCTGGATTGAAACCACACATTTTTCATTGTGTTGGCCCTTCACCAGAGCGTGTCGCGCAGTTTGATGTGGCTTTTCGTTTCAAGGAGTCTGGTTTAGCTCGGAGTCTCGGACAATGGTAAAAAAAAGAGCTCTGGAAATGATTGCTTTCGCTTCTTTATTGTCTGCCGATGTTAGACGTACTCACGAGGCCTATGGGATTTGACTTCAAATAGAAAAGAAATGAAATGTATTTAGCTGGAAGATATTTTCATGTAAATGCTGTTTTTGTTGTTGAGGACGTTTGCCGTTGTGGATGTTATGCTTTTAAATGCTAGGGAGGAACTAGCCAATTAGAGACTTCCAAGAAGCCATGAAACCATTTAAAGAGTGCTGTGTTGACATTTCGTGTTGTAACAAGACGTTGGCGGCAAATTAAAAAGGCTTGTCCGTTTTTATATAGCCACTAGACAAACCGCAGAACATTTGAAGGCAGGAACTTTAGGAGTTCCACTTTTGGGAATAATTGGGAAGAGAAAACCCAATGAAAGTGCACAATGAGTCATTTTTCATCGTTTTTATGCCTCACTTTTTTAGGATATGTGAATCCTGGATCAGGTACTCTACTGGTATCATCCAAAGGCCCGATGAGCTCCTTACTCTTCCTCATCTGCTTTATCTGAGGAGTGTGTGTATGTGTTTAACTAAAACAGATGGCTCTGCTGTTCCACTGAGGCCATTGGCTGTTTTAATAAGCTTAACATGCTATATTGATCCACAGCCAAGATCAATTGGCGAAGTGTTTGGCTTTGAAATTAACACCATGCTAGAAAAAAAATGCAAAAAAATGCTAAGAAGGATTCCTAAGTTAATCCATCCAATATGACTGTAATACCAAGTGTTTTAGAGGAATTAAATATGTTGGACTGACCATCATTATGCCAATCTCTTCATTTACTCTTGTCAGCATCCTTTACATGTTGTTTTCTTCACTTCAATCTGTTTAAATGGATGTTTTCTGCTACAGTCAACAATAAATATAGCTTTATATTCTTACTGTAATTTAATAAATGTATCATTGTTTGTGTGTGTGTGCATTATATATATATATATATATATATATATATATATATATATATATATATATATATATATATATGAGCAATATCACACAGTGCAATAAGGCTATCTATCAGCAATGGTGGGAGGCGTGCCGGGGCCAAGTGCCCTAGTTTCCTACCAGTGACAATATATACAGCCACATCGCATAGCTACGAGTTTGATATTGCATATATACAACAGTTAAAAGGCATAATCGTGTATATAAAAAGAAAATCAAACACAAAGTGTCTAAAAACCCTTTTGTATTAGGAACTACTGTACTTCCACCATTCATTCACATCTGCAGCTGATGTCAAAACAGCAGAAGCCGTTACTAATTCACTAACGTCACTTTAAAGCTAGTGTTTGAATGATTCTCTAGCGTAATGTGTAAAGTAATGAAAAAACAGGTGATTTTGCTGACATTGTAAGATTATAAGGCTGAATGGCGTAGAAATGGCATTAGTCTACAGATATATCTGTCTTTAATATTACAGTTTATTACAGTCTTCAGTATTTCTGTGTTGCAATTGGAACATCACAATAATTAACGCCAAAAAAAAGCAGGACAGTCCTTACCTGATTGCTGTTGTCTTTGCGATAAGGAAGATCGCTAAACACATGCGGGCATTTCTTCTTTCTTTCTGCCCACACAACACACATTCCTGAAATGTAAATTCCATCTCACACTCAATAGACTACAATAATATACTGTACAGCACTACTACATAAAAAAGAGAGAGATTGACTTAGAATATTACTTACCAGTTTAATAATGATTTGATCAGCTGCAGTTAGAAATAACGCTGTTTTAGCTTCTAAGGGCTTATTATGAGGTCTCTGTTGCCATCTTGTGGATGGACAACATCTTTGGTCTGCTTAATGACAGGCATATGGCCGCTCAGAAATTATAAATATTTTGAAATAGGCTCTATCCTTATAAATAAACTGCATAGTTGCAATTTAAACAGCTACATTATCGAATAAAATAGCTTCAAAAGTACATTATGGTGTCCAACAGCTGCAATATTTGTCAAACTATAAAGTGTCCTCTGCTTGTTGCTGTATATGGGCAGAGTAATATACAAGGGTAGAGGCTGGTTGAATGCTGTTACTGGTAGAATACCGCATGGCAGTAAAGGATACTGACAAGACATTCTGATGTAAACTATTACAATACAAATATAAATTATTTAATGTTAATTTATTGTAAATTATTATTATAAAAGCTCTCGTCAGTATCCTCTACTTTAAATGTTTTCTGCTTCATCAACTATAATTACAGCTTTAATATTATTTAATTTAATGCAGTAGATTTCAAATGATATAATTGAATAAAAGTTTATACCGTATAATCGTGGACCACAAAATCATAAGTGTAAATTTTGGGAAATTAAGATTTATATATCATCTGGATCAAACTTTCCATTGGCTATAATGATGTATATATTAATATACAATTTATTAGTATAGGACAACATTTGGTTGAAAAATAACTATTTGAAAAGCTGCAATCTAAATGTTGAAAAATTGCCTTTAAAGTTGTCTAAATTAAGTGCTTAGCAATGTACATTACTAATCAAAAGTAAGCAATAGAACTTTTATATATATACACAGTATAATATTTACAAAATTCCTTCACTAGTATTCTAAGGCATTTGGCATAATAAAAAAAGACATTTCGACATTTCGACTGATACAATTAATGTTAAAATGTGCAACATAAGACTTTTTTTGTGCTTTTTTTGTACTTTTTTGTCACTCCCTGCTCTAATACACTTTGCATGCAGCAGATCTTACCTTATTTGTCTGTTTGGTTTATTCCTGAAAAGTGCAGCTCCTCGCTGTTAAGGACAAACAAGCTGCTTGCCCTTACCTGTCAGCTCTCATCTTTCCCGTTCCGTTACTTTTACTTTCCCACTATAAAGGTATTTCCATCTGGGTGCACCCCTCCTTTTCTCTCAATTTCTCCTCTCAGCAGCACCAGTATGGAAATTTGCATACCTCCATTCTTAGAAAAGAAGAGAGAGAGAGAAAGAATAATGACTGCAATTTCTTCCCTTTTCTCCACTGGCTGGCTAGCGAGAGAGTGTGGTTTAGCAGCACCTGTGTTAGCGACAGGCGCGCGGATGAGAAGCGAAAGAGAGCAGTTGATTAAATCATCAAGTCGCCGCGCAGAAAGTCAATTCTGTTCACCGTCTACAATGATATCCTTTTATCCTGACGTAATGAGCTATGGCACTTTTGCATTGGGTAATGCGATGAGTTCTATTAGCGCGTTCCATTTGCTTCACAAGCAAGGGCGAGTCATTTCGTTCCTCTCATATCTCCGCAATCAAAACGGCAGGCCGGGCGCGGGGAGCAGTGACTCGCTGATAGAGATGCCGGCGGTGTTTTTTATGGATCACAACACACTGGAAGAAGAAGAAAAAAAAACATTTTGCTCATTATTTTAACTCTTCATGAACCTTGGCTGCATCAAATGAGGGGAGCCCCAGGGTCAGGGTATATTCTGGCAAACCGTTTCCCAATCACGCTTTGCAATCGGCAAAGCAGAACGAAGCACACACCGTTTACCAATTCAGGATGGATAACTTGCAAAGCTAAACTTTCCTGCGTGCTTTTTTAACATATCGCTATCAATCCGCATTGAAAGCAAGATAATATAAACGTAAGAGGCGGGGCAAGGGTTTACGTTTTTCAAATTAAAAGTGGGCGTACGTTTAAATGAAAAAAAAAGATATGCCTAATGTTAATGTGAAGTACAGCGCATTTGCGTCCATTCTATATTTTTAAGCCTACACTGAGTGTAGGCTAGTAATAGAGGGTATTTACTTTTAGTAAAAAGATGTGACAATAGCAGCACATATTTTATTTTTAGTATTTTAAATATATCACGGTGGTGCAGTGAGTAGCACAATCGCCTCAAAGCCGAGCCAGTTGGCATTTCCATGTGGAACTTGCATGTTTTCCTTGTGTTGGTGTGGGTTTCCTCCGGGTGCTTGAGTTTCCCCTACTGTCAAAAAACATGCTGTACAGGTGATTTAAATATATATATATATAGTGATGGGTTGCGGCTGCAAGGACCTCAGCTTCGTAAAACATAAGGATATGTTGGCAGTTAATTCCGTTGTGGCGACCCCAGATTAATAAAGGGACTAAGCTGAAAACGAATAAATGATTCAATAAATGATTAAAATATTTGCTCCTTATGGGCCATCTAACGTAATCTATTGCAAACAGTAGCAATTATCTGCAAGTATTGTAGCACTTTAAGAAAACAGTAGTCAATAATAATTTAATTAAATACAATACCAGTCATAGTTATAAAGATGAACAAATAACCTAATATTCCTTCTTCAGATAAAATAACTCATTGTAACCTTCATACTCTGACTATTTTTAATCCAAGTAGTCCTCTATTTTTGTACAACCAAGAGATGACAATTTGGGGGAACAGAGTCAGAAGTCTTTTGTCAAGATTAAGAAACTGTTTTATTTAAAAAAAGGATGTAATGCAATTTGACAGAGAAGACTGAATGCACGAATTAAGAAATTTTATTAATCAAATTAATTAATCGTTTTTTAAATTTATGGGTTATTCCTATTATTCAGTGCCATTTCAGGGTAGTAACTGTCACTGATTTATTTATTTATTTATTTATTTTTTTTACATTTTCTGGTATTTTTATAATTTCAGTTGAAGGAGCACATGTTGAACTATAAGAAAAAATATACTGATCCAGTTCAGGATACTACATAGAATTTTCACATGTAACACAGGCCAAATGTTCCCCTTTTACAGAACATTCTCATACCTTTTTAAAGGTGTTTAAAATAAATAGTTACTATAATATTTACATTTTCCAAGGGCTAAAATGTCCCTCACTTTACACTGTGTATGCCTGTTATAGCTTAGAACACCAACAATAGTATTTTTTAAAAGCTATTACTAAACAAGAGTTATCTAAAAAAGCTTGCTATGATGACACATTGTAAATTTAATGTATTTCATTTAGTATAAAAATAAATTGCAATGCAATTAAATCCTGTTTTTAAGTGATTTAATTTTGTCAGTTCTTTGGATACAAGTAACCAGAAAAATGTGTAATTTATGTTGATTTTATTGAATTAATATGAAAAAACTATTATATATAATATATAATAATCATTAACAGGGTGGAGAGAGGAGTACCAGGGTTAACTTTACAATAGGAACTATATAGGCAACTTGTTTGCCACACTCACATTCGATTACCAATAACAAAATGATGGTTACTGAATTATCCAAAGAAAACACAGCAACATTTTTCAATGTCACATCTAAGACATCACATCAATTGTCCAAAAAGCCAAATTAAATATAAAGAGCATTTTCATACAGATATTAGAGTACAAATAGTGAAATACTGAAAATTGCAAATAAAACTATTATTTTAAAATCAATATTTTATTTTGGTTTGCACCATGATGTGCCCTGTATCATTTCCGCTTTTCTGTAGCCGACAAGCGTGCCGTTCCCTGAAAAAATCATGCACATGGTTTAAACTGATCTATAAACCATGTTTAAGCCATGAGCAAAACAGTAACAGTGTGGACAGTAACAGGAGTGACATTTTTTGCAAAACTCAGGCATTACTACCATTATGGTGAACAACGAGCTAGCACATGATGATCTGAAGAAGATTTGAAACATGTTTATTAACGGTATTTCTCAAAATTACAAAAAAGAAAATGTTTCCCTTATATCACAGGTGTCAAACTCAGTTCCAACAGGGCCGCAGCTCTGCACAGTTTAGTTCCAACCCCAATTAAACACACCTGATCAAACTAATTGAGTCCTTCAGGCTTGTTTGAAACCTACAGGTAAGTGTGTTGGAGCAGGGTTTGAACTTAACTGTGCAGGGCTTCGGCCCTCCAGGAATTGAGTTTGACACCCCTGCCTTATATGAAAATAGGTAACAGGGTGGACATGTTATGTTTTATCACAACAGAAAACTACTCTGAAATGCTTAAAATAAAAGAAGATAAAAGAGAGAGACTAACTCTGCTTCTTGAAGACAATTTCCATAATTGTGGGAATTCCTGAGAATCATGTGACTAGAGAAACAATCAGTGGGCATTTTTTTATGTGGATTACAATTAAAGTAACGGAGACATCCATTTCAGGGACACACATTAATTTAAAGATTTTATTAAAATATTTTAATTTATTAAAAACTATAACATTTGGTGAGAAGTATATGACAATAAAAAAATCAATAAAAAGCATAGTATTTATTCGGATTTCTAAATTATACTTTTAACTGAACTTGAGCATACATAAACTGGGACATGGCAATTCAGCCACTTGCACTGAAATTAGAGTAATTATTTTAAATTTAATTTAATTTTAGCACTTGTAATCGGGTCTTATTGTTGAAATTAGATAATCTTATCAGAAATTTTTTCTTGTTGAATTTTTAATTATTCTGTACCATATAATGCCCTAGGGACACAAATGGCACTGAACAGTATTAGTATAGTAATTATTTTCTTTATTTCTGTAAACTAATTTCTGTAAAGTAAAAACTGGAAGGACCCCATACAAATCATGCGGCTGAAGCTCCCTGTGAAGCCCATGTACAATTGTTAAGTTTTATCTCTGAGCTTATTTACATTGTTAACTTTCATGAAAATAGTTATAAAATAGTCCACTATAAAATAGTTAAGTTTTGTTGTCCAACAAATCTGACAAGTCATAGAGAAAAAAATATTATTTATAATTTATTAAAAACAAAAAAAAAAACTGTTGAAAATTGCCATCCATAGATTTGTTTGTATTTGGTGTGTTCTTACACACAGATATTACCTTTTGTATGCTTAAATACGTCTGTACCATTTACACACACCATCTTAACCAAAAACATTACATATCATACGCACATAACCATTCTGTATAAAAACATACAATAAAAACATAAATTTGTGCTACTGAAACAGATTTTGCACAAAATCTATCCTGTTAATTTATCTATTTATAGTTATGGTTATTTTGATGTGACTTGCTTGTTTTGTGGATTTGTAGATGAAGTATCTGTAGCTCCACATTTGTTTTTTGAATGCGGTGTGACTAACAGATTTTGGGTTGAATTAAGCTGTTAAATGTGCAAATGCGACACGTTTCTCCTCAAAATTGTTGTCTTCTTTTGAAAACATAACTTTTGAGTAATAGTTGCTTAAGAAAACCGGTGCTATTTTTTAATGCATTGTGACAATCTTTTAAAGGATACACTTTAATCGCATTTTCGCCTTTTTATATATTGATGATGTTCAAAGCTTGATTCATGCAAACCTATTAATACCAAAATTTTTTTGTTGTTTGTTTTCTTTCTTTGTTGTTTTTTCCCCCTGCATTTTCTTATTTCACATGTAAGAGTTATAACTCTCCCTGTTACTGTTTTGTCATGAAAATATATTTTAAAAAGAGAGAAAAATGCAGACAAAAAGACTATAAGTGCTAGACATGGTGCTTGATTTTGCAGGACATTTTTTTACATAAACAAGTAAGAAGGAATTAATGAAATATTTAAATTTATGTAGGCCATTATGCACAAATGTTAATAGGGATAGATATAAATGTAATAGCTTATAAAGGTATTAACAATATATAATATTGCACTGAACGACTGAATTTAGGCATAATGTAATAAAAGTGTGAAATTTGAAAGGGACTGAGAGGTATCAAATCAGGGAGGAGGGAGCGTGGTAATCGTTTTTTCATTGGTTAGGTTTTTTTCCAGTAGGGGCGTGGCAATAGTTTTTTCCATTGGTCAAAGGTTTTCTTTTCGGTCAAATGCGTTGGGTAGTTAGATTAACATATTTAATAAGCTGCTCATTTAGTTTAAAGGTGGATTATTCTACTTTATGTACTGGTGTTTAGAATAAAACTATTTATAACTATTTATAAATGCACTAAGAAAAGTGTTTTATTCAGTACAAATCCATTTTTTTGCCTGGTAAATATATATATTGTTCAACTATCACAGATTTATAATGAAGATAATAAGTTATTAGTTACTTTATGTTAAGTCATATTAATCAATTGGAACACAAACATGGGCTGCACGGTGGCACAGTGGGTAGCATGTTTGCCTCACAGCAAGAAGGTTGCTGGTTTGAGTCCTGGCTGGGTCAGTTGGTGTTTCTGTGTGGAGTTTGCATGTTCTCCATGTGTTCGCTTAGATTCCTCTGCCCTGGGTGCTCCGGTTTCCCCCATAAGTCCACAAACATGTGGTACAGGTGAATTGGGTTGGCTAAATTCTTAGTATTTGTGTGTGAATGAATGTGTATGGATGTTTCCCAGTGATGGATACGTTGGCGGTTCATTCTGCTGTGGCGTCCCCAGATTAATAAAGGGACTAAGCCGAAAAGAAAATGAATGAATGAATGAACACAGACACATAAACATATATAGAGCATATATACACATAAACGCATATATATATATATATATATATATATATATATATATATATATATATATATATATATATATATATATATATATAAGCTTTTAAAAGCTTTTAGGAAACTTAAGCTATTTAAGTCTCATCATTTAGGATGACACTAAAACACAAACATGCTGGAATGTAATAACTGGGAAATTATAATGTAGAAATTAAGCTGTAAGCTTGATTAAATTTTATTTTAAATGTAATTACATTGACCATGTCGAGATGTAATTCAGAACAGTCTTCACTTCAATTTTAGTGACTTTAAGAATGAAAAACAAGCCTACAAGTGCAGCAATCCACAATAAGTGGTCTTGTGCTGCCACCTAGTGGCTAAATTGAGTTTAAAGTGATTAATGCTAAAATTCTGGCTTGTAAATTGAATATCTGTTTGAGTCATCTTAAATATAATAATGCTCACATGCAGTTACAAAGAAAAAAAAAAGTAAATTTATATATGTGGTGGAACGGGAGATTGGCATGGATGTGCAGCCGACAAAATCTGCAGCAACTGCATACAGCTATCATGTCAATATGGATCAAATTCACTGAGGAATATTTCCAGTACCTTGTTGAATCTATGCCACGAAAGATTAAGGCAGTTTTGAAGACTAGTAAGACATAGGTGTCAAAGTAAATGCTTAGAGGGTAGCAGCTCTCCACAGTTTAGCTCCAACCCTTATCAAACACAACTCGTAATCGTAATTGTAAATCGAAGTGTTTAATAGAATCTTGATCACCTTAATTATTTGGATCAGCTGTGTTTGATTAGGGTTGAAGCAAAACTGCAGAGCTCCTATCCTCAAAGAATTAACTGACACCTATGTAATAAGGTGTACCTAATAAAGTGGCCGGTGTGCGTCTATATTTTTAAGAAAATAAACAATAAATAACTACATAAATATATGATACTATATTAATTAATTATTTTTTAACTTTTAAATATACTTCAACGATCTCAATGACTTGAACCTTTCCTATTTATCAATTTAGAGCTATAATTCATGATTTAACCAAGGTTTATCTTTTTCATATGCCACATACTCAAAAACAATACGTTTCTGAATTCCCATATCACAATTACCGAATAATTCCCCAATTATTCCCACAATTTATTTATTCGGATGTACCTACATATACGTTTAAACATTTTAATTTGAAAAACGTAAACCCTTGCCCCGCCTCTTACGTTTATATTCTCTTGCTTTCAATGCGGATTGATAGCGATATGTTAAGAAAGCACGCATGAAAGTTTAGCTTTGCGAGTTATCCATCCTGAATTGGTAAACGGTGTGTGCTTCGTTCTGCTTTGCCGATTGCAAAGCGTGATTGGGAAACGGTTTGCCAGAATATACCCTGACCCCCCAGGCCTTTATAAAGGTTTCATGCAGTCATACATGCTAAATCGACCATTATGGCCTAGAATGTTTAAGTGTGTGTGTGTGTGCGTGCATGCATGCGTGTTTGTTTGAAATGCTAAATAATACAGTGCATTAGTGCATGGCCAGTAAAACAATAATTAGACATAAGGTGATACGACACAAACAAATGTTTTTTTTTTTTCTGTGTTCAGGTTTAAACTAATTTCTTTAGGTTATACAAAGTATACATTCATATTTTTAGTCTGATTGATATACAGTATCACATTTACATTTAATCTGATTGATGTACAGTAAGTTTTTTGATTCAACTGAAAAATAAGACAGCATAATTTTTTACACTGTGGTTGTCGAACAATTGAGCCGATTTAAATGTTATCACTCGATAAAATGGACGATATCAGTGGTTATCAGCTGATATATATGGGCCAGTAGGGGCCTTCTGCACCTACTAGTAGGCTCAGAAGGCTGCTATCATCCATTGACATGGTTTATCAGCTATAGATTATATATTAATATAGAATGAGATAGAATAATATAGTATAATATAGAATAATATAGAAATTATTCATATTATTTATTAAATTTCTCATCAATTTTATTTTATTATTGTCTCCCCCAACCCTAAACCTAAATTTAAAAAAAAACAGATCTGGATACGGAGTCTTCTCTATAAGTATAGCTAATTAACCATGTGGATGGATGAAAACAGCCTTCTGAGCTTACTAGTTGGCGCAAAAGGCCCCTACTGGCCCATATCTATCAGCTGATAAGACCCATTCAATCGAGTGATAACATTCGAAGCAGGTGAATAATTTTCCCATTGATTTTAAAATAGAAGTCTGTTTAATTTTTATAAGCTATGAACTAAATCAAAGAACTAGAGTATGAGGTGAATCACAAGATTATTTAAAGCAATACATATTTAATAGAATTAAATTAAACGAAAATCAGACAATTGAACAAGAACTGTGGACTTAATGGCTATAATGAAGGAAAGAACTACAACCGTATGAAGTTTTATGAATGACACTGATAAGAGAAATGTAAAACATAATGTTTTGGTTATATATAAACAGTATAAGCCAGATTGATTGCAAATGTTAAAGATATTTTGAGCATAGAAGAGCATACCTTGTTGTGCATCTTAAAAAGTGTACATAGCTAAATATCATTCAGACGTCTTTGCTAGAACTTTCTGTATAACATCATGAGTAATAGGGCTGCACGATATTGGAAAAATCAAACATTGTGACATTTCTTTATTCTGAGATATACACTATAATGCGATATTAAGACAATATCAAGAGATGTATTGAACTATTTGGAAAGAATTCATAATTTTAGGTTGATTGGAATGTTTCTGTAGGAGAGTGCATTGGCATAAAATAAAAGAAACAGGCATAGATAAATTTAATAAAGAAAAAGATACCGATTAAATAAACAGCGTTTTATTGTTTTCCAAGGAGTCAAGCTGTATTCAGGTATACAGTAACTGAATAAAAAAATGTAAAATAATACAGCATCGTCTTAATTTTAGAAACAATTCAATAAAATTTATTGTTATTAATTTGTTAAAGTTACAAATGGTACAATTTCTAGTGCCTACATGATTTTCAAAATCATAAATAACAATTCAGACTCAATATTGCGTATAATTTTGATATGACTATTGCGAGTGACGATATCGATGCTGAAACGATATATTGTGCATGGGTAATGTAGTTTTCCTCCACAAAATCCACTATATTTGACAATAGTTTTTAAAATAGATGTTGAAAATGCATACAGATGAGTTCAACGAAAGCAAAAACAATTGACTAATACCTTCAGCGACTCTTATCACAGGTCTGTCTTTAATAATTCGTCAAAAATCTGAGAAAAGGAATGGAGGTTTACTTGATTTTTGCTCTTAATACAATACTGGTTGTGCATTCTAGCAATTTTACTATAATTCTAACACTATTAGCAGGCTGGCACACACAGGAGCAGTAGGTTATTAACATCTGGTATGTGTGTGTTTATTGGTAATGTATAATACATGAGCCCCGTATGTCTCAAATCCCGTTGGATTGGGGCTGTAAATTGGATGCTGCTCAGCAGGCCCTGTATCAGGTCAGAAGGGAGAGGCTTGTGCCAGAAAAAAAATCCTCACTTCCCTTCACTCTGTCCCTTCCTCTCACATTCACAGTCCTTGCAGGAATACGGCTTCCAGAACTGTCAATCATCTGTGCCTGCCACAGGGTTAAGCTCTGCTGGGTGTAATTGGCCCTGAAGGCCCCAAGCCCCGCCTTCCTTTAGCAGGCCTTCATTAGGGAGTCCAAGCTCAAACTCTAAACGCATCTCTCCTAGCCAAGTCATCTGTGTGCTCATAGCTAATTAGCAGATAAAGAATTAAGTGGACCTTGAAATTGAAATTGGACAGAAAGGCTGAAATTCAGCGTTTTTGTATTATTTTGCATTCATTCATTAATTTTTTATTCGTCTATTCTACTCAGAGACCCCGCTGTCATATGTGGGTTTCTCTTATATTGGTTTTGGTTGTGGTTTTCTTTCTTTTTGATTATTAAGCTCTTATTTTTGTTATTTTTGGATTTACCTTTAATATGAGATAGGATCAGTATTATATATTTTTAAGGTGACAGTTTTGGCAACTTTTTAGTGAGTCAAAAACATACAGTGAAACAACCTGAACCAGAATCAAAAGCACAAAAAAAGAGCAGTGTAGTCTGATTTTGATAGTAAAAAATAAATAAATAAATAAATAAAAATAAAAAACATGACCAATCGGTCCCAGTACAGAAATTCATTCTGGCATATCCTTGTGCAAGCAAAGGGTCACGTTGGAAGTTAGGCAAAGCAAGGCAAGTTTATTTATAAAGCACATTTCATACACAGTTTCAATTCAAAGTGCTTTACATAAACAGAAATAAAAGACACAAGTCTAAGAAAAATAAAAACAAATTTAAAATGATTGAAAAACAGATAAAAATGTGTTACAGGTTATAACAGGTTATAAACGAATGAAAAAGAAGAGAAAAACATAATAGTGCGATCTGTTGGTCGTAGCACAGTCGGATGTAACACAGTTACCTATTTTTAAGTGCTTCGTAATTTCATTGCACCTGCTCTAGCCATGGCACTGCAGCAAAGTTCTTTGATTATTACGTTATTGCGTATTATTAAGACAGTACCTAGCCATTTTGACCTAAAATATAACAACTTTTATTTTTTGTCAGTCTTAGTACACAATAAAACTACAGCAGGGTTAAGCTTTAATTGGGAAATTATCAAAAATATTTAGTGGATTTGTAGCGAGATGCCAATGGTCTAATCAGATTCACTGATCTATGCAAAGCTAAGCTAAAAGTGTTCCACCAGACCCAGAGATTGGCTGAATAGATTCAAAAATTCATTTTTTTTATTGTTGTAAAAAGTTTACATCACAAAACAGGGAACAATCAACATTGCAAGGCATGTTTACCATTAAAATAAATAAAATAATTAAATTTGTTACAGCTGCAACAAGGAGCAGTACAAAAGAACTACCAAAAAGGGAAAAAACACTATAACAATAAATATTCTGAAAATGAAGTACATAGAGCTTCAGTTATTTTATTTTGGTTTCTGAAGTATTTGAAGCTTTGAGACACTTTCCCTACCTCAGAAAGAAAACATCTAAAAGAGGGCCTACATGTTTTCCATTTACAACAAGGAATATGATAATTACCCATTAGTAAAATAAAGTTCACAACATCAGAGAAATAAAAATGTAAATCACATTTGTAAAATTAAATATCTTCTAGAACTTCTGTGTGGAGTTTGCATGTTCTCCCCGCGTTCGTGTGGGTTTCCTCAGGATGCTCTGGTTTCCCCCACAGCATAAAGACATGCCGTACAGGTGAATTGGGAAGGGTAAATTGTCTGTAGTGTATGAGTGTGATTGAGTGTGTATGGACTTTTTTCCCAGAGATGGGTTGCATCCACTGCGTAAAACATGTGCTGGATAAGTTGGCGGTTCATTTTGCTGTGGTGACCCCGGAATAATAAAGAACAAACCGAAAAGAAAATGAATGAATGAATGAAGAAATCATTCATTCATTAATTTACCTTCAGCTTAGTCGCTTCAGCTTTTTTATCAGGGGTTACTACAGCAGACTAAACTGCTAACTGTTCCCACTTATGATTTTATATTTCTCAGGCCGCAACCCAGTGATGGAAACATCGATACACTCTTTCACACACTACGCCCAATTTTGTTTACCCAATTTACTTATATTGCATGTTTTTGGACTGTAGGGGAAACCAGAGCACCTGGAAAAAAAAACATGAGAACACAGTAAGAACTTGCGAACTCCTCACAGAAATGCCAACTGGCCCTGCTGGGACCTTCTTGCTGTGAGGTGACAGTGCTACACACTGAGCCACCATGCCACACTACAAAAATTCACAAAAATCATATGATCTTGTGATTCAGAATCAGACGTAGTGTAAAAAAACAGCAGTATCACGGATGAACACAAGCTAGTTTTTTTTAGTGAATCAAGAATACATATAAGTTGACCAATGTAGTCTGATTCTGAAAAAAAAAGACTCCTAATGAACTGGCTTATATTATTTAATCGGAAACATACAACCTAACACAAAACAAACTACTCTGATGAACTGGTTGATTTTAGTGAATCAAAAACAGTTTGATCAGTGTAGTCGATTTATAATCAAATGACTATCATGATATATTTTTAGTGAATCAAAACACATTGTGATCAGTGTTAACAGATTCAGAACAAGAATGATTCCTAAGAACTTGCTTATTTTAGTTGATCAAAAACAGATGTTTTGGTTCTATTATTGAGCAGTTCAAAATAAGTTTTAAATTATCTGAAACGCTACCCTTGATAAATCAAAATCAAATCAAACTGATTATTTTTATTGAATAAAAAAGCATGCAGCCAGAATATGATTCAGAACCCAACTAATCAGAAAGCCTGCTCTCCTCAGTGCCAACAACTGAAAAGTCTGAATGCTATTTTTAACACAAATAATCAGTTCATTTGTTTTTTCTGATTGATTTCGGGAATGAATTTGCTTGCAAATGCATGTAAACAATCAGACTGTGTACACAGAGCATGCTTAAGCATTCAGCTGCAGAGTGACAGATGTATTTAGCTGCAGTATGTCTGTGGTCTATGAGACGTGAAGATAGTTTGACTCGTACTCTAGTTGGTGTCTGGGTAAAAAAAAAAAAAAAAGCCCTGCTGGTGGTAATAGGCAGATGTAATGAGGCCTGGCCACTGAGTGAGATAAGAACAGCCTTTTCCTGCTTAGACTTTTATTACTCTGCTGATGAGCTGTGCAGTGCGAGACTGCCTAAATCAGATTTCCACTTCATAATGACTTTATATTTAAAACCAGGGTGGGGGGTGGGGGTGGGGTTAGCTCCATCACATCTAGCACAGTTCTAATGTCACCTTTGTCTTTGTCTTACAGTGTGACAGTGAGAGTGACCAAGAAGACAAGGTAAGACCATTTGAAATTGTTTCTTGTTTCTTTTTTAATTAATATGGGAAATCTTAATCAAAATATGCTTGTTTTACAACTTCTCTAGTGTATATAGTTGAGTTTTGAATCCATTCAGCTGATCTAGGTTTGACGAGAGCATTTTTAGCTTAGCTTAACATAATTCATTGAATCAGATTAGACCATTAGCATCTCACTCAAACATATTTAAGGACTTTCAATAATGTTTTAGTGTCATTTTGTATTCTGTATTATGCTGCATGACCAGCATGGTCCTTGTGCAAGCAAGTAGTCAGCTTGGAAGTTACCTATTTTCAGGTGTTGTGTAATATCATTGCGCCTGCTGCAGCCATGGTACAGCAGCAAATTTCCTTGATTATTACGCCAGAATGAGAGTACAGTTTCCAGCCATATTGACATAGAAAATAGCAACTTTTATTAGTGCACAATGTAACTACAGCAGAGTCAAGCTTTAATTAGGAAAGATATCAAAATCTTTGGCGATTTTGTAGTGAGATGCTAATGGTCTAATCTGATTAAATGCTCTATGCTAAGCTAAGTTAAAAGGGCTCCCACCAGACCCAGAGATCGGCTGAATAGCTTCAAAGATGGTAAAATTCAACTGGGGGGAGTTTTAAAATGAGAATATTTTGTTAAAGTGGAGTATTCCTTTAAAGTGCTTGGATAGTTTCACATATTCCAAAATAATAATATAAAAAAAAAACTTCAAAGCCCTTTTTAAAAGCGATTGCATCATCGAATGTCACTGATTCACTGTGGTTAGTTTTCAGTAGTTTTTCATACATTGCAGGTGAAGAATCTTCCATTGGTAGTTGTTGCATCATACTACTGCAAATTTACATATGTCGTTTTACTGCATTTGTTTTTGTCCAATGGTGATGCTGCATAAAGGCCAGCTCGGCAGTATGATGGCTGGTTCATGCTGTCAAATGGGAAGCGAAATAGAATGAAAAAATAAAGAGCTGCTTTATTATCGTAAATAATATGCCCAAAGTTATATGATTTTGGTGGTTGAATGCTGATGTTTTTATCTATTATATTGCCAATGAATTGCATGTAAGAATCAATCAGAAGGATCCAGTCTGAATAAAGCACGGTCTCACTGTAAATTTGTGTTTATTTCAATAATAATTGACTGTACATTTCAGTTTAGTTTTAGATTAGGTCCAGTAATTTCACTTTCATGGTGGCCTTTTCATTGCCACGAACATGATTTTAGAATAAATTATCACATGACACTTATATGCTTGTACATCTGAATTCATGTGTGGTAAATATGCCTAGTTTACGTGTTTTTGGCAATGTCTATATATAAAATGTGAATTTTGTATATAATCATGCACTCGAGTAAAGTGTTTGACTGTAAAGGCACCATCTACAGGTACAAATAAAGCAGCTACAGATCAGGTTTCCTGCCAAAGAATGAGTGCTTTTTTAATTCTGAAAACAGAATTACTTTTTGCCAGCTTTATTTAGCTTTAGTTGATTAATTTTATGGGTTTTTTTTTTTTCAGTTATCGAAAATGTGTTTTAACCAATAGTCTTAGTTGTAGTTTTCATTTTCCCTACCCATACATATACCCATCAGATCTAATTTCTATTGATCAGACTTCCCAGAATATTCAAGCATTTCTATAAAACACAGCATCAACATCACCAATCCTATAACTTTTTTTTCCAAGCAGCATTTAATGCCACTCTATGAGGACCCTCTCAAGATTTGTGTGGAGTTTTTTGTCGTGTTTCGGCTTGTTTTAATCAAGAACACCTGACTGTGAAGCTGGTTTAGCCAGCTAACCAGGTAAGTTTCAGTTTTGTTTGTTGTTTGTGCCAAAGCTGGGCTTTAGGCACCATGGATGTGGTTTGGCATTTCAGCTGTGTTCTTTGGTGTTGTAACTAATGTTCATTGGCTAAACTGATTGAATTGAAAGATCTCAAACTGAAGTTTGACCAATCAGCTGTTTCTGTTGCTCCAATGCAAACACTACATTTAGCAATTAGCAATATGTATTGATTATTTGTTTGTTTAGATTTTTTTTAATCCCAAAGGGAAATTCACATTCACTCTACATATTATAAAATAAATAACATATATAAAAAGGCAATAATATTAAGGAAATTCTTGGTCACCTTTAACTCGTTTCAAACAACAAATAAACACTAGTCCATACTGTATCTACAGTATTAATGCTATTACAATTCAGCATAATTCATCTAGTATGACTTTGGTCATCTGATCACTGTTGGTAAAAACACCTAAGCTGAATTAATCCTGAGCTTGGACTGCATCCAAAAGGGGATTACAGTCGTGGTTCATTATACTGACAAATTTGTCCATCATTCCATCATGTGCTATCTCTTCTATAGTGGGTTGTACACACACCACAAAAGAACCTGCCCTTTTTATAAGCTTATTTAATTAGGTTTTCTTCTTTTTCAACATTTTGGATGATTTATATAATTATTACTCCCTAAATCCTATGCAATCATTATTATTTTTTATTCTTTAATCTAGTTACTACATGTATACTGGCTTTCTTTAGTAGTGTGTCATATTTTCAGCTGAAACGGAAGATTGAGGACAGGGTTTTATGTGTGGTTAATGATATTCTGCCTGAGGCATCAATTATCAGACATTATCAGAGAAGGAATGAAAATAATAAATATTGTATCCTTTCATTAATAATAATTAGTGTTTGTTATTCATTTAAATATCCTGCTTGCTGGTAAAATAAATGCAGATGTGAAAATCTACATAAAGAAAAAAAAACGCACAGCTCTGCCATTATCAATACTATTAATACCACATTACCTCATATAGCGCTTCTAAAATGATCTTTAATCTTTTTTAATCAAACTTGAATCAATGAGAATCCAATATTAGACTCTACTTAAAAGTGTGTTTCTATTTAATTAGAATTACCATCTCGTTAATGACTGTGAGAAGGCCTTAATTAACTCTGCATTAATTATGAATGACTAAATGGTGTGCGAAATGCGAAAAGGGCCATTACAAGCTTCACAAGTTACATTTAACACATATCCAAGTGTAACAATTCCTGCAGACGTATTTAAAACTTAGCGCATGATGGTGTTGACATTCAATTGGTGGAACTGAATTATTATATCAATCAGATTTATGGTGCTATTACAACAAAATTAGGCTATTGTTGAGACACGTGGATTTAATTGAATACAATAGGCTCTAGGCTAACTGTGATGGAGGCTATGAAAAGCTTTACAAGACGCATCGCACCACATATTTACGGAACATCAGCACGATTACACAAAGTGTGGTTTTGTTCGTTCTTTTTCAATGTTTCTCATTTGTTGTTTTTAAAGCAGTTGTTGTTTGATGACGACGAGTCGAATTAGCGATGTCACTCAAAGGCCTTTTGTTGCGGCATGGCAGAGATGTGCGCTGTAAGACATTAATCGCTGTTTTGCTCGCTGCGCTCCTGCTTCTCATTATTCCTCTAATGATTTTCACAATGTCATGTCATTCTCTTGCCTTTGATTAATTATGTGTCAAAACAATGGAAGGGTTTATTAGGTAAACAAAGGAACAAGAGCGCTCTCTTTCACATTCGCAAACACTTCAGAGGGATCTCTTTCTGTCAATAGCTCTTAAAATGTGTTTACGAAACCGCCGGCGTGTTGAGCTATGTTAGCAATAAGCGACAGATCTGCAATGTTTTTGCATGTGTGGGAATGGATTCAGTAGCAGTAGCCGGTCCAGGATAGTATACATTCAGTAGCCGTAAGGGAGGACGACTTGTCACATTAATGGGTCAGCTCTATTCATCCACAGACAAACTGTCTCGTTTTATTCTCCTCCGGCCCAAATCAGGAAATGAAAAAAGACACTCTGGAGAAATCACTCTCTGACCGTAAGAATGATAAGAGTGAGACTTTTTCCCTCTCCCTTTTTACCTCAATGACAGTGCAAGTCCACACTACTTAATGTGCCAAAAGAGTTCCGCATGGGAAGGGGTGTCATAATTGCATTTCCTATGGCACAGGCTTTTAAATTAAATAAATAAATAAATAAATCTGAAAATATAATTACATTATGTATTAACAGCAACATTCTACCACCATTGTCTACTAAATGAACTAAAAATCCTATATAAACATATCAGTAAAAAAACAGAAGTTGTACATTAAATATTATACTTAAATAATATTTAATATTTAATAAATAATAAAAAAGAAAAAAATTCAAAGGTGGCTAATAATTCTGATTTCAACTGTATTCTATATATATATACAGCATGTCTGATAATATTTTGTCTTTTGGAGAACGTTGTATTTGTTTTATTTAGGCTAGTATAAAAGCAGTTATTAATTTTTTAAACACCATTTTAAGGACAAAATTATTAGCCCCTTAAGTTAATTTTTTTTTCGAATGTCACTTTAAGCTGTACAGAAATGTCTTGAAAAATATGTAGTAAAGTATTATTTACTGTCATCATGGCAAAGGTCAAATAAATCAGTAACAAAAAATGAGCTATTTAAACTATTATGTGTAGAAATGTGTTGAAAAAAAACTTCTCTCCGTTAAACAGAAATTGGGAAAAAAAATACACAGGGGCTAATAATTTTGACTTCATCTGTATATTTTCACTTACCTTATTTAGAATGATTTGTTGAGCTGCAGTTAATTTACCTTAAGAAAACGCTTAACTGAATATTTATATATGAGCAATATCAGAAGCGATCAGTAGTAGTGTGATATGGCTGTATATCGGCACCAGTGGAGAGGCGTGCATTGACTCGAGGCTGCCGGCCGAGTGCCTCAGTGCCCACCATCAGTGGCGATATGCAGCCATACTAGTGTGATATTGGGTTTTTACAAAAGTTATAAGCATAATATATAAATGTATATAAAAAAGAAAATCCAACACGGAGAGTCGGAAAATCCTTTTGTTTGAGGAAGTTCTTTCTTCCACCAGTATTTCACATCTTCAGCTGACGTCAGAACAGAAGTAACTGTTACCATTTCACAAACGTCACTATAGAGCTAGTATTGGAATGATTCTCTAGCGTAATATCTAAAGCAATGACAAAACAGGTCATTTTTGCTTACATTTTAAAATTATAAGACTAAACGGCACGAAATACCATCAGTCTACAGAGATTTCCCAGTATTTTTTTTGCAATCGAGATATCACAATAATCAACCCCGAAAAAGCCAAAGCAACGCAAACATCACCAGTTACTATGGTGTAAATACAGCACTACAAAACACAAAAGAGAGAAATCGACTTAGAATGTCACTTAACTGATTTAGAATGATTTGTTCAGCTGTTATTTGAAAGTTTTTCTTCCTCTAATGGCTTATGCAGCAATCTGTTTCACCATCTTGTGGCGGAACGTCAGCTGTCTGTCTTTCTTTGGTCTGCTCAGACAGGCTGATGATGGCCAATGCGCTGAATCTCCGAAATTATAAATATTTTAAAATAGGCACTATCCTTAAAATTAAACGCTATAGTTATAGTCTAAACAACTAAATTCTCGAATAAAAAAGCCTCAAAAGTGCATTATGTTGTCCAACAGCTGCAAAATTTGTCAACCTGTAGTGTGTCCTCCTGGTTGTTGCTGTATGTGGGTGGAGTAATACACAAGAGTGAAGAGACTGTATTAGTGCTGCTATTTGCATGATATTGCACGGCTATCAGCCAATCAGAATCACGAACCAGACAGAACTGTTGTGTAAATTAATATATATCACTTTATCTTCTGCCTAGCTCAATCTATCTGCCTCTATAATGTAGTACAAACATGGCAGAAACTATTTCCGTCTTTTACTTTCACTTCAATTCATATAAGCACTCAGAAATAATAACCCATTGCACATAGCTTTGATTAATTACTGTAATTGCTGTACTGGTGTTTTATTAAATTTGATTATAAATAATGATGTTAACAAGAATGCTAATGAATTGACCAAGTAACTGTTTTGATTTCTTAAAAGGGTAGTTTGAGCGTTAACGGGAGCAGCATGCGTGTGTGGACATGGACGTGTTGTGTGAAGTGCAAGAGTGTTTAATGGCCTTTTGACATCTCGTTTGTGTTCGCTGGAGCAGAGCGAGAGATTTATTAAATGGTACAGTCTGTACGCTGTTCATCATGCGGCACTGGCCTCTTCCAGCTGGAACCCGGCCCTTGTCCTGCTGTCTGCCCTCTCTGGCTCACTCTCCTGAATGAATTGGCAGCATGCAGGCCGAACAGGCTCCAGAATGCTCTGAATGCATTCTGCTGGCCCTGGCATCAGCGGCTGGCCACCCCCTTCCAGGCTTTTGGCTCCATTCGGGTCCCTGGATGCCCCTTTTACTTTGGTTCTCCTTCCCTGGATGTGCCAGGGATCTTGTTCTCACCTGCTCCCCCACCAAACGTCAGGCCTTCGCCCCCTGCCCTGATTTGTGTGTCGAAAAAGTGTGTGTTATTAGAGAGAGCAGGTAGGACCTGTCTTCTCATTACCAGCCGCTCAAGGGGGATTATTATGTCTGCTGTGGCTGGCAGAGAGAGATTCCAGTGCCTGACGGGCTGTTTGATGTTCAGCGGCTGCCCGGATCCAATAACGTCCCCTTTTCATGGCGCAGTTAACACTAACAGGTCTGCGCCATCTGAGAGCGTTTAAAGACCGTTGAGGCTCAAGTGAATCTGTGCCGACTTTAGCCAGCAACAAATCAGCACATGTGCTCGGGCTTAGTGCCTCTCTACCCTCTGAATCCCTCTTTATGTCTGAGCTGTGGTGCGGTGGGGTGCACTCAGACTCTTGACACATGAGCCGCTGTAGGCTGCAGGTTTGAGTAGGACTTGCACCACATCGCTGTACACCTGTAGCTCATTTTACTGATCTGAAAATGTGAGGATTAAAAAACTCAAATAAAACTAGATTCAGCTTCTTTTTCTTTTTTCTGCTGATTGTATCGGAATGATTACAAATAAATATTGTTTTAGCAACCAATTAAAAAAAAGACTATGTTGTAAAGCAATGTGTATGTGTGTGTGTGTGTGTGTGTGTAATTTAATACCTATTTAAAAATGGCATATTTAAATGTAAATATATTTTATTTACAGTTTTTCTCCATTGTTTTGGCTCATTTCTTGAAACAGAAATTACATTCTCAAAACAACATGGACAAACTTCTAAACCACTTGGCAATTGTTTACAACAGACTTCAATTTCTTATTCATTTTATCGAAATGCAAATGTCTTAGTAGATCTTTGCAAATGATTAAGTACAGATAGCCGACATTTAGCACAATTTCCAAGTGAAAAGATCTTGTTGATCTAAGCTGATTGTTAATTCTCAGTCTAATGGTTGTTCTCTTCAAAATGTGTCAGAGTCATTTCACTGTATATGTTGTTACATGCACAATAGTCTGTTCAATTGTCAAAATTAGTCAAGACCAAAATAACATGAATACCATACAGTAGGTGAATCCTTGGAACATTTGATTATAATTTATTACAGCTATTTATTCTTTTTGCTCGGATATATGGAAGTTATTTTTTTATTTTATTTTATTTTTTACATTTTTTTTATTGCAATAATAACAAAACATTACAACAAATACAGATACAACACTGAAAGAAGTATGGTACAATCAGAAGGAATGTTACTTTTTGAATGGAAGTTATTTTGTGTGTGCTTGATCATTACAATAAAAAAAGCAGTTATCATTTCCTTAGCAGTATAAGTGCAATGTGTGATGTCAAACCTTGGAGGCTACTCTTACCCTAAAATCCTATTTCTTTTTTTTTCTTTTTTTATACACAATTGTATTCTGTTAGCTAGACAAAAACATTACAGTAACCATTGTCAATGAAGGACTGGGCTAAGACTGTAAGGTGAACATGAGGGATATTTTAGTGGTCCTTTGCCATAATGACAAAACATCTAAACATTTTGACTTGCAGTGCTTACACAATGGTAAAGAACGAAGCATTTTGGGGGCACTGACTTTTTAAATGAAAAGGAAATTTAGTTTTGACACATGAGTGAACTGTTTTGGGAAAGGTATGAGCTTTTGCAAGTGAGCTATAGTGTTGTGCTAAACTGTAACACGGTTTTGCTAAATGATCTTAGAATTTTGAGAATGTAATTTCTGTTTCAAGAAATGAATCAAACCAAAAGAGAAAAACTGATGGATAATTGGATGGATGGATGGATGGATGGATGGATGGATGGATGGATGGATGGATGGATGGATGGATGGATGGATGGATGGATGGATGGATGGATGGATGGATGGATGGATGGATGGATAGATGGATGGATGGATGGATGGAAGGATAGATAGAAGGATGTATACATGGAAAGATAGATAGATAGATAGATAGATAGATAGATAGACAGACAGACAGACAGACAGACAGACAGACAGACAGACAGACAGACAGACAGACAGACAGACAGACAGACAGATAGATAGATAGATAGATAGATAGATAGATAGATAGATAGATAGATAGATAGATAGATAGATAGATATGGATAACATGAAAGGAGGATTTAATTGAAAGATGGAAAGATAGATATGGATGGATGGATGTATAATAAGTTAACGGATGGAAAATGACTAGATTGATAGATGAATGAATAGATTGGTGATAAATTAATGGATGAATGAATATAGATGAGTGTTTTTTTATTCACAAAAATGTTTAGTACCAAAACATATTTATATCAAGTTGTAAATGATATAGCTCGATATGTCCCTCGATATACTAATAAGCACAGATAGAAAATAAATGTTTTGGTCATCAAGACATAAAATTTATATTAAAAGAATCAATGAATCCACATTATTGAGTCAAGGCACGTTTTCCTTTTTTATCTTTTCCACAGTTATCATGTGATATATTATATCATTAGGATCTTTCTTTATTAAATGTACTTCCTTTAACTACAAATAATCTTTTTAAACCGCATCATAATAAGAGCATAAGCATTCCTATCCTGAAGCTGCATGTTTAATGCTAAAACCCATTAAAAACATCATTGAAACCACAGAGAGCACAAAGCGTACTGAAAATGGTTTTATGTGTACTAATCAATTATCAGCCCATTACCTTTAAGAGGTAGCTGGAGATGACAAATAGCACAAGCATGGACAGATTAATCTTAAGTACCTTTAAAGCGTCCCACCTTTAGCTCCAAATTAACGTCCTCCTGCGTTTTAATGCACTTGATGAGGCTTTAAAAGGGAAAATAAGAGGACCTTTATCGCTGAACTCTTTTAACACCCCTCGCCCCCTCGCCCTTCTCACAGGTCCTTCATTCCTTCCTACATATCTTCCCCCATTTGTGTGTGGCCAAGGGCAGAGGACACCATTTGAAAGCAGTTGCAGATTTATTAGTGTCTGCCTCAGAGAAATGCTGTAATTTTACTAGCTCGCCTCTCATTTGAGACCTGCACTTTTAACTGTTGCTTTAGAAAACGTGTGTGTCCTTGACACAACACCATGACCACGATTGCGCATATGCAGCGGAATAGTTGCAGATTACAAGTACTCTAGATTAAATACTTTACTGCACTATTACTGCACTAGGACTGTGCTACTATTTAATTAAACAGTTAAATCTTGTGTTCTGTCTTTTTGTTTATCATTAATGTTTTTGTTTATTTGTTCTATATTTCTTATTGCTGTTGGTAAGAGCTACCAAACTAATTTATTTGTACGATACTACACTGACAATAAAGTTCTAATTCTGATCATGAGATTTTAAAATATACTTGTAATTACACACCAACATTTTTCATTTTATTATTTAACCCAAAGTTAAATTTGTTGGAATTTTATTCAAATTTTATGTTTATACAGCCAAGCTTTTTACTCTGTAGAATATGTTATTATTTAAAATACTTTACAACTATTTTGCGTATATTTTTTTTATAAGTAAAATGGCATCACTTTTGTTTTTAAAAAAGTAATCAGTGGTGCAAAATAATAAATTACAAAAACACAAACTACTGTAATCAAGTAGTTTTTCTCAGAAATTGTGTTTTACTACGTAGTTTTACAAATGTGTACTTTTACTTTCCCTTGAGTAATTCTTTTGTGCTGTATTGGTACTTTTACTCCAATACTTTCCTTCAACCTGCAGTCACTACTTTAGTATTTCCTGTGTGTGGGGATTAGAAAAATCAGTCCTGTGATTTCTGTCCAATCAAATCGCACATAAAGGGTACAGCGCATCATAATGAACAACCTCAAGACGTGGGCGATTTATAATTGCAGAAAACTATTGGAAGCATTGAAAGTGTACAAAAAAATATCCAAAATCTTTACACACATTGACCCAGAGACTGCTCAGATGAGACTCACTGATGAGAAGATGACGGATGTTTACTGTATGATGACCAAAGTGGCCTTTAACACCCAGCAGGCACAAGACGACAACATGACGTCACATTGACGTTGTAGTTCAACGTCATGGGGAAGCTGCATTTTGTTTGGAAATTAAAATTGGATTGACATCAGAACCCAACATCAGGCTGATGTCAGTGTCCAATGGCCAACCTAAAATCAACCAAATATCAATGTCTAATGATGTTACAGCTTGAAGTTGTGGATATTACCAAAGACATTATCAGGCGTTGGATTTTAGTTGCCATACCCGAAGAATAAATGTCAGTATTTGAGATCAATATGACGTTGGTTTAAGTGGTTGGCTCGACGTTGGATTTTGGTCAGTTTCTAACACAACCTAAAATCTACCATATATCAACATAATTTGACATTGTTATTGGACATCAAAATAACATTGTCCTTAGACACTGGCTAAACAATGAATTTTGGTCACCTGACATAAAAAATTACAAATAGTTTGCATAACTACCTACAGTTATTTGTATTCGAAAAAAGACTACAGCTTTGGCTATATGTATAGAGTACATGGAGGCTTTCTTTTCTCCATCTTTTCCCCTTCTTCTCTTTCCGTCTACTGACGATGTTTGCCTTGAGGCAGTTGGAGGAGGAGGAGGAGGAGAGGCACATTAGTTTCTCCATCACTCAGCCAGAGCGCTGGCACATAAAACGTTTTTTTTTTTATCTTCTCGCCACACTTCCACACGGTGAAACGGGGCGGGTAATAAAGCTTCGCGAGCGAGTTGTCAGCGGTAAAAGATTATGTGTTTTGCCCTCCCTGCATCTGAGAAAAGGAGGGGAGCAAGCGGAGGGGTGTTTACAGGCTTGAGTGGGCGCTCGTGAGGCCGGGACAGAGGCTGATTGCTGTAGAGTGGCCTGTCAGCCTGTGATTTGTCATGTACTTCATCATCTCCGTCACTCTGCCGAGCGTTGTCATAGCTAACGTATCGCCCCGCATTTGTACCAGGCCGTGTAGGAAATTTGTATTTACTTTGGGGTTGGGGGCGCGGGGAGGGAGGAAGCGGCGGGGGGAGTGCTGTAATTTGTTCCTCGTGGATAATGTGACCCTGAGTGGAGCCGGATCATGGGTTAGTTGAAGTGATATTTTCCGGTAATGGTAGTCGTACATCATGGCTGTCAGACGGAGTTAGGAGGCATGCACGTAACAGCTCCATTTCAGCCACTGCAAGCATCTGGGATTATTTTCCATAACCAAGTATGACATGACCGCTCTGCCGAGTGCATTAAATTTTTACTGGCTTCTTTTCTTGCACTTTTTCCCTCCCTCTCTTTTTACTCCCCAGCCGGGTCATTGGCGAGCCGGCCAGGGGCTCTGCGGGCTGGCAGTGTGATTGATGCTTGGGACGCCCGGCCTCCCTCAACGAGACACGTCTCCATCAAAGCTGCCCGCTGCTGCTCCCCCCTGTTTCTTTTATTCCTAATGATGTGTTTATTTCTTTAATTTCTTTCTTATGGTCGACGGCTATTTTGATCCTTGTTATTTCCAGGCAAGGTCAGCATTGTAAATGCCAGAGCTGTGGGAGATGGATCACGTGTGTGTGTGTGTGTGTGTGTATGGAAGGCTAATGGCCGGGATCCTGGGGGCGGGTGGGCAGGCTAGCACTCATTATAGGGGCCTACCGCCAAAATTATGTGACGACCTTACAGCCCCTCAGACTTGCCAAGACAGCAGACGGATTTGGAGGGAGAGAGAGCGGGGCGATGCATGCTGCTTGATGGATGGGCAGGTCAGCAGGCTATGCAGTCACACGCCACCCCCTCACCCCGGCCGTCCCTCTCATTCCTGTCTGCCGCAGAGGTGCATTATGGGAGAAAAAGTGCTGCCTACTTGTTGTGCTGGTAGAGCGCTGCTGTTTGATTGACGGCAATTACACTGAACCACTTGATATTTGGGTATAGAATTATGTGGGGAAGACTAGCCAATGGAACATTGCTTTATAATTTATAAAGCATTTAATATCATTATATATTTATTTTAATCAAAATGGGATGTCTCCTCTTTGGCCCATTATTGTCTTCTATAAAAGCCCTTATTTTGCATTATAAAAGGTCATATTTTGGTTTTGGGGGTCTCCAATAACAGGCTGATGTGCATGCAAGGTTAAAGAACACTTTCATTGTCTTATTGACCTTATTCTAAAATGCGGAAGTGCGCCTGTTTTCGCGATTGTCTTAGAACTTCCGATTCAGTCGCCTATGGGAGAAATGACTAGGAATAATAAACAGCAGAAAATGGCCAAACTACTTGCTCAACAAACAAATGTTTGCATGACTACACAGACCAAGTAGCATAATATAATAAGAAAATATTAAATTGCAACATCAAGCAGCGTAACGAGCAGTTGTTAACGTCAAAAAATGAATGGAAGTGAATGTGACCGGAAGTCGCGAGACAAAAAGATTCAAATGGCAGCGCCCGCTCGACAGCTGAGAATAAGGTAAATAATGTACTTTTTTTTTTTACCTAATTATCCCAATTACTCCCATATGATTCGTTAAGCAATTCGGTTCCCAAACTGCTCCTTTGCATGAGGCTGTTTGATCTGATGTCCCAGTGTGTTGTGATTGGTCAACTGTGTTCAGTGCACTCTGAGAAATAAAAGTACAAGAGCTGTCACTGGGGTGTTAAATTTTTGAAAGGTACATATTTGTACTCAAAGGGTCCTTATTAATACTTCAAGGGTACACATTAGTACCTAATAAGTACAAAAGTGTACCTCTTGAAATTGTTTGGTACTGATATATACCTTTGAGCTACCAATATATACCCTCTAAGTCCAAATATGTACCTTTGGAAAAGGTTCCACTCCAGTGACAGATCTTGTACCTTTATTTCTGAGAGTGTGTGAGACAGAGAGAAATGCCCAGTATAGCTATGAAGTAGCTGAGAGTATGTGAGAGCACAATGCACGAATGCAATAAAGCAATAAAACACCAGCATGTTACTCTACTCTAACCTCAAGTAAAAACAGTGACACGCATTCAGTATTAATCCACACAGTGGCAAAAGTTAAACTATTTTAAAAATTGACAGCTTTTGTAGGAACAGCTGATGGTGGCCATAGCAAAGGTAGAACGGCAAAGAATCGCCAATTCAGAAATGCATTTAAATCAGTAAAGGAAAAAGCATGTGTCACATTTTCAACATGGTTTTGGACGCAATATGTAAATAGTCCCTTACAGATTTAAGCATAACAGATTGGTGATTGCAAGCCGCATGGAGCGATTACAAGTTACAACACACAGTTAAATACATATTTTGCAAACTACACAAAACGAAAAACAATTTTAATTACACTTACATGTTATGATCTGGTGGAAGAAAAAACTGTTTCATATGAACAGTTACTGACAAAGTTTCTGTCAAAGTCTGACAAAGTTCCATACATAATAGTCTCTGCTGCTTCTTTAAAGCAAACAGCTAGCAAATCCTGTGTTGCAGCTTATTGTATTAAAAATCAGACAAATGACAGAAACAAACACAGCACTAGGTTGGCTATACTGTGGTATTGTTATGAAAATGAACTTTAACTCTTTATTCCCCACAGCTGAATCTCCTATATGTCAGTGATCATCATCATCGTCGCGTCATGATCAGCTGTGATCCCTGCGCTCAGCTAGTATCTGAAGAGAAAGGCATGTTTACGTTTTACCTGATCCGGTACTACATATTTGGGGATGTAGCGTTGCGAGGTTAATGCGTTCAGGCAAAAGATCCTGGCCTAACACGATTCAATTATTTGACTCTGAGTGTATTATTTTATTAAAGATTCAATAGTTCAAACATGGTGCACTTTCAGATTTAAACCTCAGCTGAATTTTTTCATTTACTTAGTGCTGTTACACACATAGAAGGTCATTTTCAAAACCCCTCAATGGGGGCTCTTTAAAACTATATTTATTTTATCATAATTACAATGAAAATGAATGTACTACATCACATCACAATAACCATTATTTCACCAAACATAATTCTTCATGGAATATTCAACCGTGTGTGTGCTTGTATTCCTACTGTTGTGGGGACCAAGTTTTGGGCCTCGTGGTGACATGTTTTGTTCCTGAAGATTGTTTCCTGTGACAGTAGGGGGTAGAATTTACAGTCCATACAGAATAAAAATCATGATCTATATAGGAAGTCCCCATAAAGATAGCTTTACAAGTGCGCATGTGTATGTGTGTGTGTGTTTTATAGGGGAAATGGTGACTTGCAGCTACACTTTGTGCTGAGCATAAGCAGAGAAGCATCAGTATGCCCTAAGGCACTCAGTAATGACCCCCACCGACCCTCACTTCCTAACACAATCACACATACACACACAGACACACAGACACACACACACACACACACACACACACACACACACACACACACACACACACACACACACACACACATTTACACACTCTTTCTCCTCCATCTCCCCCAACAGGCAGAGCCTCATTCTGTCATGCTGTATATCTAGGCGCTAACGCTCGCCTCTAACATGTGGACAACCATCAACTTGTTAGTGTGGATTCAGCATCTTCCTTTTCCCTTAGGCCATGATGAGCCTTGCTGATGCCTCCAGATTCCTTACACACACACGCATGAGAGCCCCTGACGCGTCTTCGGTCCCCGAGGAGAGCTCAGTGTGTTGGAGGTTGAGTGGTTGGGGTTTGTATCCAGGGCCGAGACTAACGCTCTGTGCTCTTGCCATTAGGGACACGGCTTCGCAGAAGGGGCCTTACCGCAACAATATTATTTTTCAGCCTTTAACACTCCTGTCTGACCTCTAATGGATCAGGATGGACAGCAGTAGCCCTGCCATTACAGCGCTGGACCACTTATATCTTGCTTTATCCTATCCTAGACTTTTACACACCTATTCAGGCACTTGGAAAAAGCAAAAAGGGTCAAGATCATTCTTGATTAGTTGTGTGGCAATCCACTCATTGAAAAGGCATGAATTGCTTTTTCCCCCTCTAGGCAAACAGCATCATTTCCAGCACAGCACAGAGAGGAATAAAATCACAGACAAAAGAAAGGTTAACCTGGAGAAATAGTTCAGCGACTCCATGGTTTTAAGTTTTATGTTGACTTCCAACCCCAGACCATGAGATATTTTACACTTTCCATTATCAGACCTTCCCGAGAGCCCTCGACCTCGGCATTCATTTGCACAAGCCAATAAAAGGTAATAATGTACCTGTGTGAAACGAACAAGGTTGCCAAGTCCTTGAAAATGCAATTGAAGGAAAGCGTCCCTTGTGAATTGCCATACAGTGGCAAAGCTTTAGATGAAAATGATTTGTTGCAAACTGCAAACAACATCAAAGGATTTACAGTGAAGTACAGATATTTGTGTGTTAGGGCTGTCATTTTAATGCATTATTTTTATTTTATTTAATAGTTTGCATTTGTTGTTCCTACATCAGACCTACATTGCATTTAAATCCAATAGAACTGTTTGCTGACAAACATGATGCACGCCATCAACTCAAAATGCTCTTAAGATTCATAATTGGTTTAATATTTATAGAAATTAAAATGGGCAATATAGCACAAGCAATGAGTGCTGCTTTAAAAGAATAGCAGCTTTTTATTTTCCTTAGGGGCAGATTTTACAACCATGTTTATTGGGCAATTGAATTGCAATTAATTATATGAATATTAATGTTTTGTATGTATATTTCCCAAGTGCTCCTTAACAGAGGGATGATTGAGATGAAAGATGAACACATTTTTATTTTCTTACACATTTATATTTAACAATATTTTTAATAACTAATAACTAATTACTTTTGTCTTTGCCATGACCACATATTTTTCTAGTTATTTTGCAAGACACTTGTATTCAGCTTAAAGTACAATCTAAGTGATGTAGGTTATCATTAGGGTATCAAGTTAACTAGGCAATTTAGGTTACTTAGGCAAGTTACAGTGCTTTGTTCTGTAGCCAATCGAAAAACTAATAATATTGACCTTAAACTAAAAAAAAACACTTCATTTATGTTAAACATCACCTAAAAATAAATATTTTACTGGAGGTTTAATGATTTTAGAAGGATATAAACCTGGAGTTTTCATTTATTAAGGCTCAAACCCAATTCTACCTCTTAGCCTTTCCCCTTACCCCTTAGAATTGGGACACCCCTACCCCTTCACATGGTGTACCGATTCTCTTGAAGGGGAAGGGCTAGATAGTCCTTGAAACAGAGATTTTTCAGGACCACACTCAAAACCAATGGGTAAAAAAAATTCCCAGAATACACCATCCACAACACATCATGGCTGCACACGGAAGTAAAGAGAAGCACAAATTAGTAATTTTTGTCATTATTACAAATTTCAAGCACATGTTTTAATACATTTATAATGGCGTTCATGTTTTATCGTCATGCTTTAAAAAATAAACGCTAAAATAAAAACCGCTGCATTTTGCTATCTATAATCCATAATAATAACTCCTGTATAGTTGTACCACAATATACTTTCACATCTGACACTCAATGATACTCAGCTACTCTGTCAGAAAAGTTTAGTGGCTGGGTCTGCTGACCGTTTTACAGTGTCTGGTCTAATGTTAATGTTGTTTTTGTGTGTTTACATAGATGAATATGGCCAGGGTGTAAATACACAGTACAGTTACAATCTTATTATCACATTATATGGTTATAATAACATGATATATGCCTTCAGTGATTTCCTCAAGATAAATACCAAAAAAAAAAAATAAAATAAATAAATATAAATATATATATATATATATATATATTATATATATATATATATATATATATATATATATATATATATATATATATATATATATATATATATATTATGACTGACTAGTCATATTCCTCCATTGACTTCCATTGAAAAATATTTGCATATATCTCTAAATAAACAAACAAACAAACTTTGTGTCTGTTTTGTGGCTGGCAGATGATAATAGCAGGGCTGTATCTTTTAGTATTATATAGAATACTTTTGTTCTGCCAGATCTCCCAGGCAGGGTTTTATTTAGATTTATTTAGTTAATTTTAGTTTTTGGAATTATGTCTATTGGAAAAAAGTTATTTCAGAAGAAGAACAGTTTTTTGAAGTATTATTTGTTTTTATTCTGTCTATTCAGTGTTGGTTTAACCATGGATGAGATAATGGCTTCTATGTTATTTTCTTTTCAATGACATTTCTTATCACATGTTCAAAAACAACAGCCAATATTGCATATCTATAATGTATATAATGTGTATAATTAAACAATACTTTCACTATAATGTAAATTAGAAGTGTAATAGAAAAAATATATATTTTTGCGCCATTTTGAATTTTACTCGAATACGAATACAAATACAAATACAAATACTTTTCCCCCCTCAACAAATACAAATACCGGCTGCTCCGCACATCCCTAATATATATATACAGTATATATATATATATATATATATATATATATATATATATATATATATATATATATATATATATATATATACAGCAGTCGTGATCATAGATCTCATTTAAAGCAAGAGATTGCGATGACATATGATAAAGTGTGCAGGTGTTGTATCGGTGTCCCATTTCTTAGGAGTACATTTTGAAGCCCTTCCTCTTTACACACTGTTTTAAGGGCCAATGGAAAGGGCTAGGGGTGCAAAAATAGAATCGGGATTGAGCCTTAATGTCCAATTGTCACCTACCCCAACCCTAAACCCCACCCTTACAGTAACCTGTGGTGTTTCATTAATGTCTACTACACCTACACTAACCTTAAAACCAACCTACTTGCGCCGCAAGTCCCTCCTACTTAAAGGTCATCCAGCCTTCTTGTGGTGTAATACCTCCCACTAGGAGCTCTCCGGACTGCAGCGATGTCTACTTGAATAATTTGCCATCAACCTGTAGGTGACTTGAAAATATGAAACTGGCCTCTTATGGTTCTTTAAATGCAATTTAATGGCTTCCAGTACTTTAAAAGTCACCAAAATAAAATTATATATAAATAAAAAAGTGGTATTATTTACAACATTGTTACATTTGATCAAGAATCTTGTCATTAATCACCACATTATACAAAATATAATCATGTTTTTCTTTTATTTTATTTTTTTTTAGAAAATTGTGAATTGTCCACTCACTGGCCATTTCACTGCTGCCAAATGTACAAGAAATAATGTAATTAAATTGTTTTTTAAGATCAATATTGTCACTAGCATGTGTTTTTAATAAGAGTGGATATGTTCCCACATATATAATTTCTCACCAAACTGCTTCCATAGTCTGACAACGGATCTACGTGTGACTTTTGAGCATGTACCTGTAAAGTGTTCTAGATCCATGTGAGATTGCTAGGTGTGTGACAGTTCTCACCTGGCCTGAGATCTGCCTCGCTGTCTGCGCTCATGAATATGAATGAGAGCAGGTCGACTGTTATCTACTTTAAATAATGTATGCGGTCAGACCTTGGGTTCAGATTCGCGCCTCCTAACAGACTTTTTGTCTCAAACGTGGAAGAGTAGAACATAGAACGTCTCAGACATCGTGATGCAGTTGTTGTTGTTGTTTTTTTCTCCATCCATCTCTTTGTTCTTCATTCTTGCTACTGTCTCTGACTTGGCATCCTCTGCAGTGCTGTTCTCAGACAGTCCAAGGTTAAACTGAGGCCGTATGAATGCTGGATGTCTGTCAGTGCCTTCACACCTACACACAGATCCAGGAACAATAGACTGGGACTCATATATAAACACACACAGCCATACTGACCATTGACATTTAAGTTTTGTTTATAGTTTGGTTTTGTGATCCATGTTTTCAATTATCATTTTGTTTTTACCTCACGAAGCAATACAGCATGCGTTGCATTAAACACGTTTTCAAAATATTGCTCACTAATCAAAAAGTGAAAAAAAAATCATGGCGAATATATAGCTCTGACTTAAGACGTTTAATGACATTATTCAACCACCCTAAATGAAACAAAATACTAATAGTAATTTATAGTAAATAAACTATAGTTTTTTTTTTTGGACCTTACTATAGTAAAGTGTATTTGACTGTATATATTATAGTATTTACAACTGTTACCAGATGCTACAGCATGCTCTAGTATTAACTACTGTACTGTATTTTGAACTGATCGACTGTAATTGATACTGTAGTATACTTTAGTTTGTACTACTGTAAAAAATGTGGTGTAATGTAAAATAATGTAAGCTGTAGATGTAGAAAATGAACATAGATATATACCCTAGATATTGCATACGGACCCTGAGCATGCGTCAATATTGCTGCCACATTTGTACAGTGCTCCCAGGACAAAAGTCATTCAACTACACTAGTCAAGACTAAAGCCACCGTGAAGATGCTGGACTTCTGCTCTGTGTACGTGTGTAGTAACAATTTAATTTTTAATAAAATCAGAAAGCAATGTAAATGAAATATGACAACAAAACGCTGCTGTGCCAGTAACTTGTATTATTTTCGGTTATGTTAAGTAATGGCTGGTTTTCGAACTAACTTATAAGGCTGTCTGATAACAGTGCCTGCGCCTCAGTGTGCATACTGTCCACCCTAAATTATTCAATATTACAGATGTTATATACCATTTAGATCAGAAAGATGAACATGCACATTGAGACGCAGGGATATCGATGGTTCACACGAGTTATTCAAAACAGATTTATTCACAAACGAATTGCTCTCTATGTTTGAATTAGAAGTGAAAGTAGGAGAGGGGGTGTGTTTCAGGACATGGATTAGATCAAATTTAACAGGGAGGGAGGATAATACATTTCCAAGCACAAAAGCACAAGCTCTTGTTGGCAATGCCCATGCGGTCACTTATCCATCAATATAGAAAAGTGATGCAAAATAAATAAAAATAAATTTAATATTTGCACACTGACCACCGGGAAAACTCCTGATCATAGATAAATGTATAAATGTTTACGCATCTATTGCTCCGAATGGCTAGTCGTCCACCACACCTTGGTCCCACATTTATTTCAAAGGAGCGCTGCGCTACCCTGAGCTAAAATACCAGCTCTATTGACGCAGTCCTTCCAATAGACAGCAACAGCGTAGGCGACATCTAATGTAAATATCTATGGAAAATGTAGTTTGTTGGGTAATTTATCATACTGTAGTTTGTTTGTATCACCATAGGAACTACAGAATCTCCACAACAGATTAATTCAAATAATTTACTATAGGAAGATTCAAAAACACTATAGTATTTACTGTACTACTGCAGTATTTTTATGTGTGGGACAATACCTAACCTGAGCCAAGAATGAACAATATGTCAACACTACTTATTGATGTTAATAAAAAGTTGTAATATTAGTTAATGCGCTCAGCTAACATGACGTTTCATTGCATGTTAATAAATTTGCTATTGAAATATACTACATTGTAATACATTTATTTTTAAATATTGATAGTTTATAATCAGTTAAACTCATAGTTCACCCAAAATAAATAACAAATTCTCAAGTGGTTTAAAACTTTTAAGACCTTAAAAGTTTTTTCACTCTGTTCAACACAAAAGAAGACATTTTGAGGAATGTTAGAAAAAGGTAACCATTGCATTGACATCCATAGTAGGAAAGCCAAATACTTTCAATAATTATTTATAAATAATTATTTCAATAATAATTTCAACATTCATCAAAATAACTTCTTTTGTATACAACAGATGGTTGGGTAAGTTTTAGTATCTGTTTATATATAAAATGCTAAATGCTATAAAATATATATTGTTTATCATTTAAGTTATGTAACATTAATATTAAAGAACGTAACTTAATTGGAAAGTACTGACAGATTTAAATTCAAATAGACAGCTTAACTTCGGTTTTTCGATAGAAATGTGCACTTAATTATTTTTGTGTTATGCTTGCAGTAATGTGTCCCCAGAGCATTTTCCGCGTCTATGCATTTAAAGAAAATGACCCTAATGACAAGCATGCGTGCATATAATATATACGCTCAGCACACTGAACCCGCAGACTCATGTGCAGACACATCCTTACTCTCCCGTCCCAAGTGTTCACCAACACGCTTGTTACAGCAGAATAATTGGAGGGTGTTCAGCTTTGCAAAAACAGGTCAGGTCAGGAAAATCGTGTCCGTCTGTGTCCTGATTAACCCCAGGAGGATGATCGACAAAAGAGCTCGGCCTGTTGTGCGTGAGGCTCCAATTATGTGTACAAGACATCGGAGGCCTGAGGGAAATTAAATGGAATCCCCCAGCTGGATGTGCAACCGAGGCCTCATGGGAGACATTTTGGCTCTTATTAAAACAGCCCCATTGTCTAGGCTTAAGGGTCCAGAGTGTCAAGCTGCAAATATGTAAATATAATGCCCATAAGGACTCTGGCTTACATCCGTGTGTGTGTGTGTGTTCATCCGTTTGTGACAGCCAGTATTGACGGGGAATAATGAGGCTGCCCTGTTGATGTCCTGCATTGTGACTGAAGCTCATTTCTGCTTGGACGTCTTGACAGCAGCATGATGCAATGGTTGTGGGATTCTCTCCACTGTCTTTCTGTTGTTATCAGGGCCTATTTAAACACCTCAGCAACGGTCCCTCGGGCTCGGAGAGCAGGACAGCCATTGATTGTGTCCAGTCTCTCTAAGTGAGGTTGTAAGCGGCTCCGACTCAGGACAGATCACCGACACTAAGTGGCCCTCTGGAGAGAAATGAAGATTAATGAACCTCAGAGGATGGTTAGTTTGTTGTTGTTGTTGTTTGGAGTTTTTTTTTTTTTTGTTAGAAACTAATGATTCACTCTAGGTTATTTAAACTGAATGTCACATTAGCATGCAGACACTTCATTTAAAGGCTAATGTGATTGTATTGTATAACAAAACGAGCTTCTATTAGAATAGCTTAATATCCAGATCTAATTAAACCTTAAAAATAAACAGGACTCTTAATAAGATATTAAAATTATATCCATAATGCACAATTTTCATGCAAACATTTCAACTCTGATATAATTTGTAGAGCTTGAAATTTAAACTCAGAACAAAATGACTGAAGTAAAAATTCTGAATCTTTCTTTATTATTATTATTTATAACATACCAAATAACATATTGTATATGTATATATATGTAATAATATATACATATCTGGAGATCATGAATTATGTAGCCAGAAGTACGTATGACTGTATTTCGACTTTAAAACTAACGATACGGGGCAGTATGATGGCGTTCATTTTCGTGCTGGCAGCCGCTTACCTCTGTATGGATGGCTTCGTAATCCATTTGAGATCTGAAAAAGCGTAAACAGTGGCCTCTGGTGGATTCGCGAAAACAAAAAACAGCAAAAAACGTAGCTCCTGGGATGTATTTGATTCTCTCCAGAAATAAATATAGTGGTACGTTTTCAGAATGAGCCTGGGTTGGTATACTATGCATGAGATGCAGAGAAGAGTTGACCACGACAACAGAGTTTGAGTCCGGTGAAGAACGGTTCCAGAAATCGGGTAAAACAAAAACAGAAGCCAAAAAATTTAAATAAACAACTAATTAACTGAAAACAGTGGTAAAAATCAGGCGAGGACTTTTCAATCATGGTCAATCATGGCCTCTTAACCCTCCCCATATCATAATTGGCTTCATTACTCTGTCTTCTCATCACCAATCAGCTGGTGTGTGGTGTGCGGTCTGGAGCAAAATGGCTGCCATCGCGTCATCCAGGTGGATGCTGCACACTGGTGGTGGATGAGTAGATCCCCCCCCCATTGTGTAAAGCGCTTTGAGTGCCCAGAAAAGCGCTATATTTATGTAAAGAATTATTATAATATAACTCAGTAACAATAAGTCAGTAACTTGCCGACAGATTTTTGGGATCTAGATTTATAATAAGTTGTATATACAACTATGGATTAGTTGTAGATGTTGTCCAGGGTACTTATTTGTTGGTTCTCAAAAATTTGGCCCTGGGCACGTATTTTCAATTAGCCTGAGTTGTAAAAATGTCGTCATACTATAATAAAGGTCTGTTTTGGCTTTAAGAATATTGCAAAAAAATAAAATAAATCTTTCAGATAAGTTATTTTATTTTTGTTTATTTGTTTATTTCTTAACCTTGTCTTGTCCAAAACCCAAACACATGCTAAGGATTGATTGACTCTCTCCAATGTCAGCCCAAATCTGTATTTGTGGAAAAAAATGATATTTTATTTAAGGGATGGAAATACAGTGCAAGTAGACTCTACTCTAGTGTTGTTTTGAAACCAATTAGAGAAATATAAATGTGTTTTATTTGGTTTTACCCCCCCACCCTTTTTTCACACTGGATTATTACCATATCCTTTGGTTCACCCATTGGTCAGTCAAACAGATTTTAATATTTCATGCTTGAGCTAGTTTTAAGGCAGGCGTGTTGAGGTCGGGGTGGTTTAAGAACGTTTCTCCCATAAGTACACAAACATATCAGTCCCATCTCCTTTAATAATTCAGTGTTGTGGTCCTTCATGATGCATTTTGCTTCCTTTCAGTCTGTCCTTCCTCTGAAGCTTCAAGCTTTTAAAAGCCTCAGGCAGTTTGTAAAGGCCTGTAAGCTGAAGAAACCGTTCTCTACACATCTTTATTCTCTGGCAAACATAAATCATGAGGAGAAAAAAAAACAAAACAAAAAAACTCTCCGCTCAACCAGGACCCCTACTGAGACATATGACAACAAACGTTTGAAGATAAAGGCATTTACTGTGACAGAAGAAAGCAGAGCTGTGTGTGCATGTGTTTATCTGTAACAAGGTAATTAGTACCCGCAATCCTGTGTTTCTACATCAAGACAGAAAGAAAGCACTATTCTCGTTTCCCACATTACTTTTAATTAGAGCACTTATAATTGGACTGTTCACATTAGACGTTTCGGTGGGTTGTTTTTGTGAATTGTACGTTTAAATGCTGCTGTAGGCTGAATATAGGTTGGTTCCGTCTTCCAATTGTTGTTGTTTTTTTATTAATCAAAGACGGTAATGAATCTGACACTGCTTCGGTTTGAAATCAAATGAAGCAAGATAACGTAAAACACAATTGACTATACAAATTAATGGCATCCATTCACTGTAACAAAACACCAGAAGAGAGATGACTGTAAAAAAAAATATGGATGTCTAACCGTAGTTTGAGATATTTTATCACCAATTTACCTTTCAGCGCTCATCAAACATGAGACAAACTGGCATGTGTGGCTGCTCACACATTATTACGCACACACTCGCACTATTACGTGCACAGCGGGCTAAATAACAAAGCCTGCAATGTGCCCTTTGGTGGGTAGATAGCTCATTTCTAAAGAGAGACCTTCCATCTGTGCTGATGGCAGCCGAGGGAACCGTTATGATCATGATGGAAATCTCAGCTGCCATTATGGGACGGCAGCACAGGGCGCACTGCACATGCACTAATGGACTCATTTGTAATTGGGGGAGAGGGACATGATGTGTGTTTGCATGTGGGTGTGTGACATGCAGGATGGAATGGACCAGGATGAAGATATAGATATGATTGGGGACGTCAAGCTCATTGTTTCTGCTTTTTTTTTTTCATCGTTCAGCAGTGGTCCTTAAAATGTGTTATTTTGAAGCAAGAAAGAAAAAAAAATCTTCTTTTATAATATTTTTCCTCTTCTGCACATTGTCCAATTTTTTTTAAGCTTGAATCAAATCCAAAAATTACATATTTTATTAGGAATACCCCTCTTAGGTGTTTTATTGTTTTATTACTTATTTTATACATTTTTTACTTATTTATTTATTTTATTGTTTAGCCTTTAAATTGCAATTTAAGTTAAATACTAGTATCTTACACCCTCAAAAAAAAGATTACTGCTGCTTGTTCAAGCTACTTGTTTAAAACGAGCTGAAACAACACAATTCTTGTAATTTCTTTGGCCGATTTATTTGTTTTTTGTTCAGTCCAGTTAAATTTGTTGACCATTAAAGGGTCACGAAACACCAAAACAAATTTTTTGAGCTGTTGACAGTCGTATATGTGTCCCACACTGCTAAAAATACTATTAGGACAACTATATTTCACTAAAAAGTGTAAATTGGTTGTTTTTGCGTTATTTCAAGCAAATTCGTACTTCCAGTTTGAAACGAATTTTTGAAGCTGCGTCACGGTCATGACATAATAGCATTTTATTCCAGCGTGCAGACTGGACGTCTGTGCCAGAGTGTGTCTTATTACGTCTTACAGTGTGATGCACTAATGCATAAGTAAGGCTTGGTTCAAACCAATCAGCGCGCTCTTTTGTGCAACTTCATTAATATTCATTACTGTCACAGTGCTTACGACACTCACGCCACGTTGTATCGGCAAAACAAGCGTGAAGTGTTGCTTTATAGTTTGCTACAGTTAAATTTCGTTTTCATTTTCTCTCTGTGAGAGCTCAGACTCACGTGTGGATTAACAGTGTACGCGACGCTCGACAACAATAACTTACGTGTCTAAGGAGGAACTTTGTTTACCTGAGAGCTGTTCTCATCTGCAAACGCTGAGATCCGGATTCGCTTGTAGTCTTCTCTTCATAAAGACGCGGCTCTAGTTGCTAGTGATTGTCCTGTCTCTACAGATTTGGTAAGTGAGCGAGCAGTGCTCATTGTTTATTCAGTTTTTTCGTATCTAACAAACTATTGCACCGAGTGTAAACATGTTAGCACCACAACCAAACTTTAACCTCGTGTAGGGTTTTTACCGCATTTAGTAACCGGAATAACACACGCGGCTTTCTGACGCTACCTGCCGTGTGCATCTAAGTTTCCGGGAAATGCGGAGGGTTTTTTTCTCTCATTCGCCGTGCGGTATCAAACATTGCATGAAAAATACACGCTTAGAGCAGTTCCTCGAATCAAATATCTCGTTTGTTGCGAGGGGCATGAATGAATTCCCTGAATGAAAGAGCCAAACTGCAGTTAAAGTCCACCATTTAATAATTTGGCAAATAATTCGACTACACATGTCCATGTAGGTTAAACACCATCACTTTCTCCTGTGTGTTTGTGTGTATTTTGACTCTGAAACTTGGGCGTGCCCAAATAGACACTCCCACACCATCCCACTTTTCTTCCTCCGACACTCCCCCCTAAACAGAGCTGGACACGCCCACTTTTCTGACTTTTTCCAAAGTAGAGCTGTGAAAACACCCTGCTGAAACGAGGGGGTTTCATGGCCCTTTAAGTTAACTTAAAGGGGTGATCCAGAATGTAATTTTAAGGCTTGGTTGTGTTAATAAGATGCAAAGCAATTTGTGCTCATGTTTCACTTGAAGGAAATCATGTTATTTTTTTTATAAATCTCACTTTGATGATACACAGCTACTCAGCTAACATAAAACAACTGTTATATTTTCTAGTTTCTCTGAAAGGCCCGCCCTTAAGTGACACTGATGGGTCTTGTGTCATAATGTGCTGCGATTCGCAGATCGGCTCCATGTCACGCCCGTACAAGCACGCGTGCTTTGTGTAAACAGTCAGTCAACTTCATGCACCCTCTCTAAAATAGCATCTGACAAGTGTCTGTAACGAGTGAAAATGGGGTGCGACTCCTTTAAGAGAGTGTGTGTGTGTGCCATTGTGTGTGTGTTTATGTGTGTGCATGTGTATACTAAGAACTGTAACACAAGAAGCACATGTGCACGGGAGATGATTAAGTTATTTTCTGTGGTGACGCTGGTGACAGAAGAATAAAGCACAAGATGTGGGATGCCACCTGTGTGAGCCTGGATTGATTTTTTGCTGCGACATGAGTTAAGAGAGCTGTCCTGTATTTTTTACTCAACGCATCACACAATGTCTTTCACACATATCCGGAATATGCCTGTGTAAGTAACATGAATTGTTCACATATCTTTTGCGACTTCATTATTTGAGATGTAAAACTCTTGGAAAAGTCGCGCACACACATAGAGGGAGAGGCTGCACGCGCGGTGAAGTGTGTGTGTGTGTGTGTGTGTGTGTGTGTGTGTGTGTGTGTGTGTGTGTGTGTGTGTGTGTGTGTGTGTGTGTGTGTGTGTGTTTATAGCAATTTGACTGATAAATATGAATTTGTAGCTAAACATACCGTTAAGGCTAGACACTGTACATGTCATAATCCATTTTAACAAATAAAAACACAGGTTGTGGCTCAGAGTTCACAGCGTCTGCTTGTAGCTGCTCCATCTTTGAGATTTTAACCGAATCCAGCACTGAATCAGGAGAGATTCTGGAAGCTGTTTTGTCAAATCATGCTTGCTATGTATTTTATAATTCTCTGGAACATAATTAATATTGAACTGTGAGCCCTTCTGTCTTTGTGTCGTGTCCTTTGGAAGCCCAACTACAGAAACAGAAGAAGCTCTGTGGAAATAGCAGCATTTGGATGGAATTTAGCTCTCTCTGCTGTAACGTTACAGAGCCTCTGGCTCTTACCTGCGCAGTGTGTGTGCGTGGTAAAAGTACGTTCTCACAAGGCCTGGAAGTATTTTATTGTTGTCCCAAAAATTCGTTCATTGCAGGCTTTGCTAAGCTAACTCTGTAAAAACCAAGGTTTCCCTTTGCATTGAACTTTGAGTATTTTACATTCAGAGATTCTGTTTATGTTCACACAGCTACATTACATGTGTTGGGACAACATGAAGGAGTTATGTTGGTCCAACTACCTGGTTAGTGGATTTGTAGTTCCCAGCATGCTTTGCGTGGGATTGAATTAGGAGGGGGAAATGTTGACAATAAAAGTAGTCTCAGGTGTTTAAAGTAAATAGAAAGACTTGTTAGAGTTTAATCTTCATTTTAATTTGAAGATTTATAAAATTTTCATGTAATGCTTTGAGTTTTGAGATTACCACCTTGCAAAAGCACCTATGATTTAGGTGTTGGCAGATTAATTAGCAAAAATGCAGTTTGTTGATTTGCTCAGTGAGCAATAACTGTCCTGAAATGAGTTCTGAGATCACTCTCAATCAACTGTAACTCTTGAAATAAGCTTAAAATGACTCTTTTAGTTTATTTAGGATAACTTCAAATTAAACTAAGAGACTTAGACATGCATGATATTATCAGACCTTTGAGTTTAAGTTAAATAAAAATAGAAATGTATTTAAAGTTTAATTTAATAAAATTATGTTGGACCAACTCAATTGCATTTAAACAAGTTTATTGGATCCTGCCCTCAATTAAATTAAATTCATCCAATAAGTGCACAATAACCAGTCAAATACTATTTTCTATTATTATTTTCATGGCAATTTTTTTTTTATTACGAATAATTAGTTATTACTCACATGTTTTTTTGTGTGTGTGAATTGTGGGGACATTCCTAAGGTTTCCATTGTTTTTTTTTTTGTTTTTGTTTTTTTTTTTAATTGTGCGAAATGTATTTTCTATTACTATTGTCTTATGATACATATTTGATACCCATGCCATTATACACATTGGTCCTGACTATGTTGTGGGTAGCGCATTACAAGTAAAGTTACTCACGCAATAATATTACTTTTCTAAATAATGAGTAAAATGACACATTACTTTAAAAAAATAAAGTAATAATATTTACGTTTTTAAAAACGAATTACTTTTTTGTTTAATTAATTAGCTTTTTAAAAGTATTTAAATCGTATTAAAATTGAGAAGAGACAATGCATTTATTATTTTGAACACATGGAAGAAAAGGGAATTGTACTTGAAAATGGTTTGTACTTTACTAATAAGACAAAAAGTACGCAAAAAATCATCAAAGACATTGTTTTAAACTTTCATTAATCTGTATATACAGCATGTAGAGCTCTGGGCTCTGGAAGTTCTCAGAAGATTACATTATCCTAGATAATTATTATTCAATGTGTTTTTTAAGGAAATAAAGGTGTAGGTTACACAGTGTGCTGTTAATTGCAGAGCTCCTCTATTAAAAAAAAAGAAGATAAAAAAAACCCTGCAAGTTCTAAAAGACATTAAGCTTCAGCCTGGTAAGAAAAAGTAACCCTAAAGTAATGTAACGCAAGTTACAAAGAAACGCAACTAGTTACTTTTTTGGGGAGTATTTCAATATTGCAATGCTTTACTGTCTTTGAAATATTTCTGAACAAAAAGCAAGTGTTCAAAAATTGTCTAGAGCTCCACATTATATTATATTATATTATATTATATTATATTATATTATATTATATTATATTATATTATATTATATTATATTATATTATATTATATTATATTATATTATATCCGGGGTCACCACAGCAGAATGAACCGCCAACTTATCCAGCAAGTTTTTACACAGCGGATTCCCTTCCAGACGCAACCCATCTCTGGAAAACATCCACACACATTCTCACACACACTCATACACTACGGACAATTTAGCCTACCCAAATCACCTGTACCGCATGTCTTTGGACTGTGGGGGAAACCGGAGCACCCGGAGGAAACCCACGCAAAGGCAGGGAGAACATGCAAACTCCACACAGAAACGCCAACTGAGCCAAGGTTCGAACCTTGTTGTTGAACCTCGAAGGTTGTTGTGTTGTGTTGTGTTGGATTATATTATATTATATTATATTATATTATATTATATTATATTATATTATATTATATTATATTATATTATATTATATTATATTATATTATGCTTTTTGTTTGTTGTTGTTGTTGCTGCCATCTAAGGTCAAGGCACATGTCTCTGTTCTGATTCAAACTCTGCATGAGCTCACATAGTTGGCAAATAATACTTACTCTGGCAAGCTTCGAAGTCTGCCATTTTTTCGAACTGCCTGGTAAAACAAACTAGAGAGCAGCTGAAAACATGCGTGAGGCTACATGAAACAACTTTCACACCACAACAAACAAGAGGCAGAGACGAAGGCAAGAAATTTTGGTCAATTAGACATAATTAGATATGTGAAATAAACCGCCGGCGCTCGCTGCTTGTTTCCCACACGTTAACGGAGCCCTAACTTCGTAAGAAAATAGGATCAATGAGATTATGTGGAAACAGTGGGCTATATGGGGTGCAAGCGTGTGGAGATTGTGAGGGGAGAGCAATGTGTGGTCTGCTTTTTAAAAGGGCTCAATAAAACAGCCGGCTATAGACAGATCATTTAGCATTAATGCAGCACATAGCCCCAGATTGTGTATTTGTTTGTGTGTGCATGTACTAGTTTTGGTTGTTTATAAGGACATTTATAAGGAAAAGTTTTTAGTATTATAACATGAGTATGACCTAGTTGTACTCTATTAAGGTGGTTTATGAGGACATGTCTGATGTCCTTGTAATTCAAAATACTTAACAGGGTCTTTTTTTTTAAAGTAGGTGTGCAGGGCCACATTGGAGCCATTAGAGTCCCTGACGGTTGTGTTTAGAAGTAGGGTTGGGGTTGGTGTGTACAATATGCACAGTAGAGTATAAATTACCTAATTTGGGAAGCCCCCATAAAGATAAATTTGTATGTGCATGTGTGTGTGAATGAGTGAGTGTCACATTGCTGCGTCAAAGTATTAGCTTAAGGCGTTTGTGGGTGGATAAGTGAGTTTAGGTACAACATGGGAGAAAAAGAGAGTTAGCAGGAGACATGAAGCAAACACTGATACTAATCACTGAGCTCCAGGGCAACAACTGTCCTAAACCCCAGACTAATGCACACAATTAACTCTTTTTAAACACTTATCTAGCTCAGCAGAACTCAAAATGTTCACACCGAACACAAAGCACCTTAAAGAACCACAGCCGCCATCAGGTTACTTATTCTGTTACTTAATTGTTCTTTTGATAAAATTACAGTATAAAATTAACAGACAACTCTTCTAGCTGTATTATTTTACAGATTTAATAAAATGTACCTAAAAAGGTTGTCTTATAGGTAGCTGTTTGAAAAGGTTTTGTTTGTTTATTTTTGAAAATAAATAAATTCATTAATTAATTAAGATTAATGAGTTTATTCTTGAATTAATCAGACATTTGAGCAAATCAGTTTAATGAGTGATCATATATGCATTCATTTGGACCATATCTTGTTGGCTCCTACTTATAGTTTAGTTGCATATTTAAAAATATTATAGCATTTTTACAGACATTTGTATATTAAAATAAAGAAAACTAGCAATTTTTCAGGTAAATGAATCAGTGCTACATCTAAGCTCCATAAAGTGCATGTGAAAAAGCATCTAAATGCCAAACTTTTTTGCTAATTGTTAAAAAAATCATTATATACAGCTATAAAGAAAATAAAATAGTCTCTCTGGATTTACTGCATTTATTAGGTACAGTGCTCAGTGCTTGGCATAAATGAGTACACCCCTCACAAATCTATCTTTTAAATTCATATTTTTAAAAGTAAGCTATACAATATTATATTTGTGGATATACACTTGTATTAGTCGGTACTGAAGCCAAATTTGTGTTGAAATTTTGTAGGTTGTATTTTTTCTTTCTTTTTTTTTTTGCAATATTTAGTTTGAATTTATTTAAATTATCTATTAATTTCTAAATATTTTTGGTGACTAAAATATTATTTGAATAAATATATCTATTTAATAAATCTGTTTTGTTTAAATACACCAAAATGCATTGCCCATATTCACTGAAAAATAGATAAAAATATTCATTTTCAAAATGGGGTGTACTCAGTTATGCTGAGCACTGCATGTTGACTTAAAAATATTTTTTAAAAAAAATTTCAAGAACATTTCAAGTAATAGTATATTTTCTAAACTTCAATTAATATTGACATTTAGAGCTTGCTGAATGACAATGGAACAGTACTTCATCCAAATTTCACATTTTATTTTCTAAAACAGTACCTAAATGTTAAATGTAAATGTTAACATATTGACACTTGAGCAGTTCAGATGCAAAAATCGATGAAAGTTCAGTCTGAAAATTCCTTCGAAAATAAATATTTTTCTCAGTTTCCTTTGTTTAAGTTGGGTTATTTTACTTTAAAGAGCATGAAAAGGACTTATTCTTTCCCATAAAATTGATATTACTGAACCTACACACAAGAGCCTGATAAAAATGGTCATTTTAGAAGAACAATTCAGATGTCATTTAGAGGTTTTTGCATCTGAACTCTTCAAATATGTTGTTTTTATAAATCCTACTGTATATATTTATTTATTTATTTAAAACGTCATAAAATGGATGATAATAATTGAATTTTTTTCCATTAAGGCTGGCACATTACCATACATAATTGTATTTGCTTGTAGCTATGTAGGTACACTGTATGATAATGATTTGTGTCAACAGTCTTACACAGTTTTTGCTTTTATCACACTCATTTATAAGATGTTGAAGTATAACAGAGGGGTGTGGGTATAGATATGGTAGAAGTGTGAATTAATATATATATATTCTGTTCTATTTGCTCAGTTAGTGACATGATATGCATTATTCATGGAGTCGTCTTAACATCTCTCTTGCTCTCATAACTTTGTATTCTCATTCGAGGTCTGGTTTTGATTGGAGGATACAAGTGAATGTGTAATTTATAGCAGACATCAGTTACTGAGGCATTGAGGCAACAGAGATGATCCACTGTTATCAATCAACTGTATTATTTAGCAGTAATTGGTAACCAAATGCTAGTTGACTTCTGTCTGCTTGCACAAATAGTTATTTTCTAACAGCTGCTATAGTAAAGTTGTTTAAGAAGTGCAGTAAAATGAGTTATACTTATCTGATTTAATATGCAGGATTAAACATAATTTCATCATGTACTTAGATTTTTGTAACTTATGTACTAGTGTTCCCTGGGGCAAAATAAATAAACAGACTAGCAAATGATTAAAGCTTTTTTTAAATTGCCCCTGCTGCAAATTTCTACTTAATTCTACCAGTTTGGTACAAATGTATGCAAGATATTCAAGACAAAATGGACAATTGTTTGACATGCCAAACTTGACACTGAACATAACAGACATATTTAGGTATATTTAAACAAACACATTTGCATATATTGGAGAAAACATTTTATTATATTTAGATATGAATTTAAATAAAAATATCAATGTAATTTTTGAATAGTTTAGTTTTTATGTGTGTGTGTGTGTGTGTGTGTGCGTGTGTGTGTGTGTGTGTGTGTGTGTGTGTGTGTGTGTGTGTGTGTGTGTGTGAGTGCGTGCGTGCGTGCGTGCGTGCGTGTGTGTGTGTGTGTGTGTTTGTCTTCATTTATGCATATAAAAACTTTTATTATTTTCAATGTGATTAATAATGATTGATGTTTGCCCAGCAATATATATAAAAAATTAAAAGACATATCTAATATTATATGCTGTAAACTATACAGGGAATGCTAGTACAGTGCAGTAATATTAAGGGTGCTTTCACACTTGGTTCAATTGCCTGAACCGTATCCAAGTTCGATCCCCCCTCCCTTACCACCATCTCGGTTAGTTTGTGTTCACACTGTCTTTTTTTCCCTCTGAACCCCAGTATGTTTGCGTCATTGAGCTGCTGTTGTGTGTACTGCTGTTGCATATGTGATGGCCACAAAAGCAAAGTGGGCAAAATGGAAAGATGTAAGCACATTGCAGTCTTTCTGCTTTTACTGAATCTTTTTGTTTTAAAAATACAGAAAGCGACTTGCGTGCATCTGCCCAAAAATATTATAAACTTTCAGACCATAATGCAATGTGTGCAGAAGCTGGTTTTGAAGGAGACAAGCAGACATTGTCACTGTGTTTACCCTGGCTCTGTCCTGCTTGTCACCAATGTACAGTACGTGATACAAAGACACACGAATAAAAGTACTGAAAACGATAGTTTGTTGTACTGTTGGCGGGTCTCTTCTGTTATTGGTATGATTGCATTCATACTAGAAGTAAACAGGACCAGAATTCACCCTTTTTCAGGTCGACTCGGGTTTGGTTCATGGGTGCGCACACGAGTTCAGAAGACAGCATTCACACTAGCTTAACGTACCAAACTCTGATGTTAAACGAACCCAGGTGCGAACCAAAAGGGCTAATGTTAAAGCACCCTAAAAGTTGGTTAGTGTATTGTTTTATATAATGTTGTTTTATAATAAAAAATAATATAACATTGAAAATCACACAATGAATTGTTTAAATAAATAAAAGTCTGATTTATAGGAAACACTGAAATAGAAAATTATCATCATATGAGTCATTTATTGATGAAAAACTCTACTGGCAGTTTTTTTTTGTTTGTTTGTTTGTTTGTTTTGCTTGTGGTCAGTTAAGAAATTTTACACAAAATTTAGTACAAAATAACACATTTATAGTTTGATGTTTCACACAGACTTTCTAGTCTGTTGTGTTATTTTATTTCAAAAGTTATTATTCTGTCTTCTAATAGGTTTGTAAAACAGTCACTCAAGACAAAGTCAAATAAAAAATGATTCACATATCAGTCATTCGTTCTTTCATCTGTCCGTCCATCCACCCGTCCGTTCGTTCGCTCGCTCACTTGTTCACTCATTTGTTCATTCGCTCGTTCATTCTTTCACTCGTTTGTTCTTTCTTTCTTATACTCGTTCATGTATTCATTCGTTTGTTCATCCGTCGGTTAATTTTTACTAGTGACTGTAGGACACTATAATTCATTTATGTAAGGAAGTAAAGCAAAATAAGGTAACTATGACATATTACACCCCAAAATGTCAATACTTTAGACTAAAAATGTAAAAGGAACTGAAAGATCTACTGCCTTGAGTCTGGTACAATATTAAAGTTCAGGTTTGCATGAATCTGCATGACATCAGCACAGACTACAGGCTGTCATTGAAGCTAATGGTGGCACAATAAAGCATTGATAGTTGTGTAAATATTGTCAGTTGTCTGAATTATTTTAAGTGGATTGTAAACTTTTAGGTACCTCCCTATCAAAGGTATCGTTCTGACAGTGAGTCAGTTCTTAACAGTGAGTTCTTGACATGTTTTATTACCTTTTTCTAAACAACATCGAATAAACTGGGATAATGTGAGAAATGTCTAAATACATTTTTGCCTTGACTGTGCATGCCCGAGAGTTTACCACACACCGATTCCATTTTGATTCTCATAGATGTCACACAGACAGCGAAAATGCTCTTCCCTGTCATCATCCAGCACAAGACCGCCTCTCCATTTCCAATCCCCTTGTCTCCCCTTTCTGCTTTTTATCAGCTTTTGCACTTTTGTGCTTTGTCTTTCTCTACCTGTATCTCCTGCGTTTTCTCGGTGTCTCTCTCTGGGGAGGGTGTGATGAGTGTGAGCATATGTGTGGAGTGTATGATGGCTTGTTGACAGGCAGGTCTTATCTCCTCTGCTCCGCACCAGTAGTCCTCTGATTACGGCTGACAGCTTGAATCCTCGATAAAAGAGCCGACATTAAAGAATACAGCGGCGCGGAGCAGGCCTCTCCCTCCCGCCGCTCCTATACGCATGTCAGTGCTGTCGGGGGAGGAAGTGACATCAGAAGATTCCACTGACAGTCTCAGGCCCGTCAAGTAAGACTAAGGCAGTTTTGTGTCAGGCTTCCCTTAGGCAAGCTGTGATACCATATTTCTCCCCTACACATCAAGCTGTACTTTCTCTCGCATGGAGCCTTTTTTCTTTCTCTTTCAGCAGAAATTAACAGCATCCTCCTGTAGATCGCTCTGACTGCTTTGTTCATCTTGTCAAAGAGCGATAGCGTCGGTGATTGGCATTCTGGAGAGCGCAGGGCGACAGGTTTAGGGGGGAGGAGGAAGGCCTTATCTGAGGAGTTTGATGGAGCTTTTGGTCCAAACAATATCTCGGCTAAAAAAGGTCGAAAGGCAAACTCGAGCATCTTATCATTCAGACTGAAAGCAGAGACAGAGTAATTCAAACTGTCAGAGGTCTAGCTTAGTGGTTAAAGCGAAGAATCGAACATGTTGAGCTTCAATGCTCATGCAGGAGGATTAAGAATTTGATGTTGACAAAAATTTGGGGGAAACTGAGAAAATTGAGGAGAATACTATTATTTATTTATTTACAATTTCAAGAGGATATTTCAAGATGCATATATTTACATTTACATATAATAGCTGAAGTTGCTGATTATTTAAATTTTAGGGTTGTTTTGTCTAAACACTTACACAAATAATCAAATCTAAAATCCATCAAAGGTGAATTCACAACTTTTATTACTTTTTTAATTAAACTTTGTGATATATTAACTTAAAGTCTATGGGCCCTATCATACACCCGGGACAAAAAGGCACAAAGTGTATAAGGCATGATTTGTTACTATTTTCAGACCAGCTCAACTGTTATTTTCATATTTTGTGCCACCATGTATGACGTGTGTTTGGATATAACCCAGTTTTTTGACCACACTTTGTCATTATTGTTCATTTATTAATTTGCTGGAAATTAAAACTGAATTTTGAAACAAATCTTTGAGCTTAACAAATGAAATCAAATATTTAGACTAATGGATGTCTTCAGTGGAGTGTGTACAACACAGTTTCCTTAGCCGCAAAAGTAAAATAGTAAAGTGTAAAGTAAAGAGAAAGAGGAAGCTCGTTCTTTATCCTCATGCTGCAGATGGTTTGTTTAACTATTTTCTCGCTAGTGAAGCGTTCATTTTTTTACTTACAAAGTCCGCCTTGTAAATAGCAAATGCAGCATGACGTAACTGACTCTTAAAGGGAATAGGAGATGAGATTCTGATTGGTTTAATGCACCTTATGCTCAAAACACACCCATAACTCATTAAAAGAATAGGCAGAACCCTGTTGTGCCTTTGGCGCCCTTTATTTAGTCACGAGGTGGTAAACATCAACGAAATACGTGAGCAAAAGGCATCCCGGTGTGAACAGGCCTTAAAGATAAAAATAGTGACATTAAGATTAATATTTTTGAGTAATTTTGCTTATTTAAATAACTGCATTCTATTTTTTAATATGCTTTAAACAAGATATTTATTTCTGTTAATTTTGTGTAAACTTTAGTACCATTTCAGAATATTTTATTTAGAATATTTACTTCAAAGCAACGTTTAAATTAATTAAATGTAAAAAAAAAAAATACTGGCGATGTGGTGGTACAGTAGGTTGCTGGTTCGAGCCTTGGCTGGCTCAGTTGGCGTTTCTGTGTGGAGTTTGCATGTTCTCCCCACTTTCGCAGGGGTTTCCTCGGGTGCTTCGATTTCCCCCACAGTTCAAAGACATTGTCCGTAGTGTATGAGTGTGTATGGATGTTTCCCAGAGATGGGTTGCAGCTGGAAGTGCATCCGATGCGTAAAACGTGCTGGATAAGTTGGCAGTTCATTCCTCTGTGGCGACCCCGGATTAATAAAATGACTAAGCCGAAAATAAAATGAATGAATGAATGAATGAATGAATGAATGAATGAATGAATGAATGAAAAAATAGTGTTATTTTTCTTTACTTTAATAAATTCTGGTTGAAAAAAAAAGGTATTTAATAAAGCACAAATAATATTGTATTTGCAGCATGGAGAATAGCAACACATTAATTTTGGACAAAAACTCATAACTGTACTCATATTTTTGTGCTTCCCTGTTGTTTGTGTTTACAGTATTTGACAGTTTGTAAGTGTGAGTATGTGGTGAGTGTGTCTGCTTGTGTTAAACCATGTTGTCTGTTCTCCGCTTATTGTGCCTAATTTTTTATATCCAGTGAGAGATTTCCCCAAGCCACTGGCAATGCTACACACACACGCACACACACACTCTCAGCCAACTCCCATCTCACCCGCCTGGCCCAGACTCAACTCATTTGGCCTGAGCCAGGGAATTTCAGCAAAGCGTTCTTTTCATTCTGCTCTCATTTATTTTAACTGATATACTCTGATTAAGAGCTTTGTGTCTGTCTCTCTCTCCATCCTCAGAGAGTCAGGGAGTTAGGAAAGGAGGGATGCAGGGAAGGAATCTGCTGCCAAAATATGTGAATAATTAGGGCGAAGGCAGTGGGCTGGTGCCAGGCCGAGGGGAGGCATTTGCCCGGCTTATTAGATCCACTAAAGCACAGCTGTAAATCAGCGTCAGGTCCAAAACACAGCAGCGCTCCAGAAACTTCCTGAGCCAGGACGTGTCAGTTAGCCGCGCTGAATACGGCTAAGAAATTAAATTATAGCTGGGCGGCTCGATTTGAACTCCACTTAGCGCTGTCATCCATTTTGGTGCTGTTGTTTTGATTCGCTATTTCTTTAAATCACTGTTCAGATTAGATTAAAATCACAAATTTGTCCGTGAAGCCTGTATTTACCTTATTTAATCTTGTCTGACTATGTCTAGAAAATCTTTCAGACTGTCTTCTGGGGTGTTCACACTTCTTTTGTACTGGACAAAAAAGAAAATAATACATTCAGTTATTGCTTAGCATTCACTCATCTTACTTAAAAAAAAAAACTATGCAAACATATCATACTTTCACATTACTTTCTTCTAATTAAGTGACTTAAGATTATAATATGTTATTTTTTTCCCTATACTGGTCATCTCATTTTAAATAAATCAAACTACCCAAAAAATTAAGATAAATAAATTAACTAATAAGTTAAAGTAGCATTAAAGCATTGTCGTGACAATTTTTATTTACAGTGTATGTGCAGTAGTCTGCAGCATCATGTGCGTACAGTGCATACAGTATAAGGGTACTAACAAACCTATACAATCACTATCACATGTATTATTCATCTTTGTTAAGGTAAGATAATGTTGTTAAATAATGTTAATTAATGTTTGTTCATGTTAAATTGGAATTACATAATGTTAACAAGCACAACTTTGAGTTTTAATAATGCATTAGTAAATGTTGAACTAATATTAGTAAAAGCTTTACAAGATTATTCATACTTTTTCACATTAACTAATGGACCATTATTTTAAAGAGCAATAATACTGGCTGATTTAGATCATTCTTTTTTTATGGCATCACCTTAAAAACCTCCTTTTGGACTAATCATTCCAACAGTTGACCTTTTTAGTGCAATTTCTTCTGATTCAGCAAGAGGGAGTTGATATTGCATTAAGTCTACAGCTGGATGGGGTTTGTTTCCATTGTTGGAAATGTAATTTAAAACAGTGCAAAGCTGATTACTTCAGCGTCTGAGAGTTGGCGGTGTTGATTTAGTGTTTGCCTGATGAAGGCCAGTTAAAGATGGACTTCCTCTGCCAGAGTGTTTAGAGAGTGACACATCATCATTACCCAACCGTTTATGGCCCTTCAGATCACAGTCCAGAGAGCCGCTCTATTGTTCAATGCAGAATTACAGAGGGAGAGAGAAAAAACAAATGAAAAAGAAAATGAGCTGGACTGAGCGCAGGAGATTGAGGTCGGGAGACTCTTGGACGATCGGCATACGAGTCTGTCCTCCGTGCCTGAGAAAGTCCAATCAGCTTCTCTATTCAGCTCATTGACAGGCTGCAAGAGGGTAAAATCAGAACATATTGTTCCTGAGCCGAAGATAATAAGGACCTTGGCAGTGGCGACAATCTCTTCTTTATGCCCCTCATCATGACAGACTCACCGTTGCACTTTTAAACACAAAGACCTTTTAGACGTGCATCTCTTTGGGGGCTGGTACTCTGAGATGGGTCCTGTCTTTCATTTTTGGTCTATTATTTTCACATTTATCACCCATAGTGTATGCGAAGGTCAAGAAGCGGTAAAGATTGCTAAAATCGTGGAAGATATTTTAGGACTGGCGTTGTCAAATACCATGTGGAAATCTGTGAAATCCATCTTATGCTCTCTTGTGTAGTCAACTTCACTTTTGGCCAGAATGCTGCCTGGCAGTGTCTCGAATCTCGATATTGTGGGCTTTTGCACAGGATAGTTTTAGGAACTCGATTATAGGAATTAGCAACCAGGGCTTATTATAGAATTGTCAGGGTTTGGGGTGAAGGAGGGGAGGTGAGGACCCAAATGCTGCATGTGAAGGACCTTTATTAAATAAAGAAACAAAAACAACTAAAACAACCCTGTTCGAGATAAACACAACATAACAAGACTGAGTTGACTGAGACAGAACAACAACGACGGACTAGCACAGGACAGAGCACACTGCGAGAATAAATAGGGAAAGCAAACCAATAAACTGACAAGAGGGCAGATAAACATAATGATTAATAATAGGATAACAATGTTGGTGGGACAAGAGGATAGAGGGGAGAGTACATATTAAAAGTGATGTGCTCACGTAAAACAAGGCTAGAAGATGCAGCCAATAAGAGAATGCATTAACCGCTGAATGAGTGCCCGGCCTGAGAAAGCTTGAGCCAAGCCCGACATACAAGACAAGATAGGACTAGTGTCTGGACTCTGCGACCAAAACAAGAATTAACAAGACTGAAGTGGCAGAATCCTGACAAGAATGACCAAAATGTTGACCATTTTTTACATTTCTGGCCACATTATATATTTCCTGCATTTTTGTTATGCACTTTTTATGAAACCTTTATGAAACTTATAGTCTTGTTCTTGGAATGAGGAAATCATTTTAAAACTAATATTAATTGTCAAAGTTTGAATGCAACGTTAAATGTTGCGCATATATTAATGCACATCCTCAATACAGTCTCATAACGATCACATGTTTGGTCAGTAAACAGTCAGTTGGTTGCCTTTTGTGGCTTGTGAATTATAAAAATTGTTTTGAGGGTAAACCATAGATTGTAAAAGATATAGACGTAGTATTCGTCACGTCACCCATAGGTTTCTGAAGAACGCAAAAGAAGCTACCAGTATGCATGGCCAACCGTCACCATTTTGTTCACACGTCATCACACTGACTGGGGGATACCAAACAAGGGAAAAGAGGTGAAGCGTAAGTGGAGCTACAGACACCTGCTAGCATTTTGGTTAGCAGGCTTTTCTTTGGGAGAAACGCTTAATACTTCATTACCTGCAACTCGTTTGTGTTCCGACCACATGTGCTTGGTTGTATACTATATCAATAAAGTGTTTAAACTTTTTAAAACACTGTTGTAATACACTGAGCCACTAAGCATTGTTCTTATGATGTTTTTCTACAGGTGGAAAACGCAAATTTCTTCCAAACACTTAAAATATAGTCTGTGTTAGTAAAGGCAAGGCTATTTATGAAATCCAGGCATAAAACTGTATGACAACGTTTCAAATGACTGTTCTAGAGCCTACAGCTAATCAATCTGTCAGATTCTGGAGAGCATTACAGTTCTAAAGAAAAGTATCATAATAAGTGATCTTAAATAAAACAAATACATTTATAAAGATGGTATATAAGTATATAATTTCACTCACCTGGGAAATGCAGGCCACGTGAATGGTTTGTGAGCACAATTAAGTGCACACAGCATGCCATATTATCTGATAATTGTGGGAAATAATTCCAAAAAGCAACTGACTGTGTAAAGCCACATAAAACAACACAAAAATACAATGTATATGCTGAGTTCAGCAGCTTATCAGCCGGAATCAGTTGAGGTGAAATGACCGCATCCAGCTGACCCAGCTGTCACTCAAGTGGCCACACCCTTAAATATGCAGACTTGATATAACTTAATATAAACAAAATGGATGAGTTATAAAAAAATGCACCCCCTTACTGTTATCATGAAGGGTACTATTAGCTATTTGAACCAAAATTGTTCTTTGTACCAGGCTTTTTTCCTGCTGTAAAGTTGGCCCTTTTAGCAGTGGGTTCAATAGAAGTCTGCTCTATTATGGAGCCAGAACTAGCAAATATACGATAAATTGCAGTTTCAGTTACTTACGTATTTGCTTCATGAGGGAGAGCAGGAAGTTGCCGCTTTGTGGTAAACACATCTGTGTTGGCATTTGGGATCTGTCTGTGTTGCATAAAAAAACAATGTAAAGATGGTGGATGTGTGCAACACTCTTCACGCGTATAAACAGACGAAAATACACATATCCCTCAAAAAAATCATTAAACAAGACCTATTCGTTGGCAAGCCACTATCTGGCTGATTTGGAAAATATGTAGTTCAGTGCAAATCTTTCTCACATTCCTTTAATCTTTCTTTCCGGACCATCATCTGTTCTCATTCCTCCATTTTTTTTTCTTTCTCTAGCATTCTTCACTTCTCCTACTTAAATGCAGCGGCATAGTGAGCCAAAGATGGATGGGTATGATACGCCTG